>NC_056729.1:1138987456-1139277456 GCF_019279795.1 Protopterus annectens | reverse complement strand
GGACTAAGAGTTCAGCTAGCACTTCCTCAGCCCCTTTTCCCTTATCCTTTCTCCTACACCCGCTTATCTCTTTCCTACCAAAACAACCCTCTTGTATATAAAAAAAAAAAAAAACTTGAAAAAAGTAGGGGGGAGTCTATCCCTCAACGAAAACATAGTGCCCATTCTCTCTCTCCTCCTCCAGCACAAACCCTCTTAATGTTTTCCTTCTGTGTTCCTCTCTTTGTCTCCCCTTTTTCAGTCTTTCCTATCTCCCCCTTTCTATTCTTTAGCGAAACCATCTGGATACCCCTATATAAAACATTATAACCCCCTTTTCTTTTAAAAAAAATAAATTTTGAGCACTGTGAAGTCTGCAGCTTTCCTTAAAAGTTTCATGCATGAGTGCACTTAGCTGAACTCATCCACGATATTTGAAAAAAAAAAGTAACACGGACCTTCAAGCTTTTGTGAAGTAATTCACAATTTCGTGATGCTGAACTTTATACAACTTAGTCTTTTGTGAGAAGTAGACGTGTTTATAAAGGTTCTGTAGAGTAGTCATTATCACATCTGCTTTAGATGCTGAAGGTCCTGGGTTCAATCCCGAATAGAACCATTATGATGATTGGGAGTTGGTATAATTGTTAAGATGTTTACTTCACAGACAAGAAGTGCATGGTTAATGGCTAAGCTTAAAATGGTCCATAAGTACAGCTAACCTAGTACTTAACTATGAACCTAAAAAGGCTTCACTTTTCCGTATTCATTACAAATGAAAGACTTTGCATTTCCGTATTCATTGCAAATGACTTTCACTGACTTTATTTGCATATTGCGTAGCGATACTATTTGCAGATAACTGTAAGTCATTCGTGAAGCCCTGTACTATGTATACTGGCCTAGGTCAAACTGTCTGGACATCTTTATGCAGGAAGGTGGCCCTGCTTCTGTACTACGCACATACATACTGATCGTACTGATCACCCCCCCCCCCCTCACACACACACAAATTAACTGGATTAGCTTTTTGAGCAGTTTTTTGTAAATTTGCTGAGTGCAACATATGAATTTAAGGTTGGGTTTACAGGTAAGAAAATTTACCCTATCAGGAGTTGTTTTAAAGTGAAAATAGGAGCAGACAAAGCTACAAAGCTAGTAAACCACGGCAGAAAAACACCAAAATAAGGATAAAGGCCACAAGGCTATAAAATCCACAAGTTTATTCGTCTGACGTCTTGGCAACATGTGCCTTCAAGGAGTACCTTGAAGGCGTGTGTTTTATACCTTACAAAGTTAGACTGGTGTACATGAAAATGGACCCAGAGACATAAAAATATATTCAAAAATGTATATGGTTCAAAATGTCATACCTCAGATGACATAGACTATAAAGAGTCTAACAATGAACAGTTATCACTGATTTGCAGCCAAATTTTTAAATTACTGTGAATTTTCAGACTGTTTGGATACCAGATTTAGAAGGAGTTGAGCATGCTGCAGAAGAGACCTTTGCATATGTTCATCTAGTAAGACTTTAAAAACTGATTGCGAATTGACATGGCAGACTATGTGCAGTATGCATGTCTGATAATGGCTAGGATGGACTAGAGTCAAAATATGCTTGTTCAAATTCTTTTATTTAGCTCCTTTGCAATGATTTGACCATCTGATATCCAATGCAGTAATCTCTAATACTTTGTCATTACAGCTTAATAATCACATGACAAGAATGCACCTGGGGTGGTGGGGCATTGACTCTCTTTTTTTTCTGTATGGTCAACATTCTAATGAATCGTTTTGGGCTGGAAGGTTTTAGGAAATGTACAATTTCTAAGATCTGCCTTTTGGGAGGCGAGCACTTCAGACCAACCCAGGCAATTAAAACAGATCAAGTATAAGAATCAATAATCAAAACTGAAGATGGGATTGTCATACAGCACAGAGTGTTTGACTTTAGGACAACACTTCAAGGGCATGTCAGAAAATATGTTTATGTAAATAGTGTTGGTGATGTAATTGCATTGTGAGGTAGCATAAATGGAAAGGGTATTCCCCAAATTCTGCTCCTACTCAGAGTTAGAAATGCTGGAGTTTATACTCTCCCTACTTAGATATAGGGATAGCTTTTCTGCATTTTAAATTCTTTATTGCTGAGCAGAACTCATTACAGGAAGAATAATGTGGGAGCTTTAGGTGAACACTATGAGCATATTGTAATACATGGAGAAAATTTGTGTTACACTTTGGTGGAAAATGTGTGATGCAATGGATGTCGATGCAAGCACACTTATACATCAATTACATCTGTGATACCTCAATATCTCACTGAAAAGAAAATTGTGCTATTTAACAATAATATTTATTGAGTCTATAAATGATGAAACAACAATGATTTAGAAACATATCTGGACTGGACTGATGGGTCTCTCCCTGAGAATGACTGAAATATGCTTCTAAATATGTTTAATGATTAGCTGACTATAGGCAGTTAACTTAGCAGGCAAAGAGTATAGGCCTTTGGGCCCCATAAAGAAATCTAAAGATATGTCATTAAGGCCTAACATGCCTGATATATGACACTAAGAGTTACAGCAGCAGATTTATATTGATGCATTTATATATATTGATTAGATTTATTTGCTATTTATATTATAAATGTGGGGGAGATAAGAAAAGCTGAGAAAGATGTTGCTTAATACAAGCAACTCTGCAATCCAAAATTGAGTTATTGTAAACATTTTTGTTATTTATTTTTGGAGTGGTTTTTTTTCTGGAAAATATATCAACTGATTTCATTAGAATGTTTTTACAATTAAACCTGGGGACAATGGAATTAGCTGTAGATGGTCTTTTAATTATAACATTAGTAGGGTTTTATTGGAATGTTTTTGTTGCTATAACAACCAGTTTCAAATATTTGCATTGAGCATATACTGAAACTTATATACCAGTTGAAATCACAGCACTGTATTGGTGGAACATACATTGAGTATCAACTGCCACACACACTACTCAATACAAACATTCAGATCAAATATTTGAAATAAATAAATAAATGGCTCAAATAACATTGTCTTCCTGGAGCTTGCATAACATTAAAGTTGCCCATTAAATAAATCTCTTCACAAGCATGTCCTAAATAACACAACTGCAAATATTTGTATACTTCAAATGACTCTCATTTATTTCTGCAGCTGTAAAGTCTGCAAGTGCAAATGGTATAGCTATCTGGAATAAAAATGTTTTTTCTTTTGAAAATAATCCATTCCACAGACACCTCAGTGGGAAGATTTATAATTATTGAATGCTTTAGTTATATAGGTCATATAAAAACATAGTCATATCAGTATACATATCATGTGGTTAAAGGCATTCTTTTACATTTTTTAATAATCTTTCAAAATTTAGAAATTGTGATTATATTGTAGGAGGGATATGGAATGGGAGTTTTATGGACCATGCATACGAGTCCTGGCTGTGCTTATTATATGAAAGGTTCAAACATCACATCAAACCAAAAATATATTTAATTTCTGAAACATTAACTGTAGTTGATATTTTTTTTCCATACAGAAACCTATACCAGGATAGTAGAAATTTTACCTTTTCCTTCCAAACATACAAACATGCTCTAGCACCAGTTTATTTATCTATATTGTGACATGAATATGACTGGAAGTTTGCTAATGAGCCAAAATCCTTTGCAGATTGTGTAGTTGCTAACTGAAGAATTGACTTGTACTTTCTAAAAGAATTGGTTATAGATGTTACACTTTACACTCAGTTATAGGGATGAGAATACCTCCTTTGATCTAGATAAACAAGTTCAGAAAAATATGGTGATTGTAAATGTCTGGAAAAATAGTAGCAGCTTAAAATATCGCAAATCCCTATGAACAATTTATCAATATCCTTTTGAGTCCAAAAATTGCCCAGATATCCTGAATGGGACAAGTCTCTTCATCTTCAATCTTTTGGCTTGTTTGTTAAAGATATACAAGAATGCAATAATATTTCTTGCATAAAATAAAAAGTGACCTAATCAGGAAATTCCAAGATATTCTTGAAGCTCTTCACCAAACATACAAATCAGTGTATGTTGCAAATGTTAATTCCATTCAGATATTAATCAATATTGCTAAAATACTGCATGCAGCATTTTCTATACAGTAAGTGAAAGATGCTATCTTGTCAGTTAAAGGAAAATTCAACCTGGTATCCCAGTATTTGGTAAATTTAAGAACACCAGATTTTACTCTTAAGTGATTTTTATTTCATTACATATGTTTTTTTCCATAAAATTGCCATCAGCTCAAAATAGTACTGGTGGTGCCATTAGCTCAAAACAATACTGGTGGTAACAGTACAGTACAAAATGGTACATTGCTCTGACTATGGTGTACAGGGTCCTGGGTTCAAGACCTGGCAGGACTGATAATTTTAGTTGGGTTGCAAATTGGCTCACAGATAGAATCCACAGTGTGAAAGTAGAGGACTCCAAGTCAGACTGCTGACCAGTCATGAGTAGAGTCCCACAGGGATTGGTCCTGGATCCTCTCCTATTCGGCATCTACTTCTCAGACATCCAGGCCCACACGGAGGGACTCTGTCTGATCAAGTTCACAGATATCTGCAAATTGGGAGCCATTATCAACTCCGCAAGTGATGTAGACATCCTAAAGAAAGGCCTCACTGAGACCAATGACTGGTGTCGAAACCATGGCCTTAAGGTTAATGCCAAAAAATGCGTTGTCACCCCCTTTGGGAAAAAACTCAGTTCCCACTAATTACCACATCGATGGGAGCCCAATGAACACTGAAGGTGTTATAAGAGATTCGGGGACACAGATTGACAGCAGCCTCTCCTTTGACCATCACATTGCCACTGTGGTCAGAAAGTCCTTCTATGTGGCACATCTCATTACCAAGAGTTTTGCATCCAGGAAGGAAGAGGTCATCATCTCTCTCTACTCTTCCCTCATTAGGCCAGTCATCGAGTATAATGCCCCATTTGGCATGTGCATCACTAGACACGTGCAACAGCTTGAAAGGTCACCAAAGTACCACACAAAGAGGATCCTAGGCCTTAAACACATGTCCTACGTGGATAGACTCGAAAACCTCCAGCTATTCTCTATCTCATATCGTCTACTAAGAGGCGATCTCTGCTTGACTTACAAAGCCATGCCTGACCCCGCTCTGTTAGAAATGTTACATCTAAAGAAATCCCAATCCCTCTGCACCACACACTCCAGATACCTCAAGTTCATTACCACAATCAACAGAACATGCTGGAGGGACAGGTTCATAACCCAGAGACTGCCCATGCTTTGGAATAGACTTCCCATACATGTCAAGCAGAGCACCTCACTGGCCCTCTTCAAGAGAAATCTTGATGAGTGGATGGGAAATAGGAAGTGCACCCTGGGGATCACTCCAGTGGCTCTTATTGATAGAGGCACTGGGAACTAATGTTGGGAAGCACAATGCCAGGGCACTTCTATGGGCTAGGCTTGTAAAGGCTCAAGGGCCATTAGCCTAGTACACACCTATGAACCTATCATGGGTCTGACATAGTAACATGACCCTTTTTACTGGTTGGAGGAAATGTTCCTATAATCCATTTCAAGTCTGGTTTGTATGAGTCATGCTAGGTTTACATTTTTTTTTTTTATATAAATCTTATGTAATCAGAATTGCAGTAGTTTGAGCCACGGACACCTTGCTACTTTTCATTTTATGCCTGAATTACTCTGATTTGTATTGTTCTCAGAGCTGCTCTGAACTATTCATAGTAGGTGTAAATCATCAACAAAAAAGTAACTAAATTGCAATTTTTCTAAGGCTGTCAATCCATAGTCCTTCAAGAATTGACACACTCTCCTGCTCAGTCTTCCTGAAGTGTCAGGGTAATCACTGTAAACCAGGAGTTGTTGGCTGACATCTCTTGATTCAAATAACTTTTAACAGGCATGCAAATTGCTTCTGCTATCCCCCAGTGTATCCAGTGGAACGATAATCTTTTGTTGCTGTCCTGAATGCTGAATATATTTGCTACACTTGCTTAAAAGTGTTTTATAATTTATGATATGTTATCTCTAACCTTGCAATGCAGCATGGTACAGACTAGATACAAATTTCTGTACTTGGATTTGTATTACTATGAGATTTTTCCCTTTTTAATGGGATACAACCATATTTATACATTACCCTTTTTTCACATGTATTTTTGTTTTGCTACCCTCTTGGTTTGTTGCCCTATAATATACTAACTTGACTCAAACTATAATCCTTGAGCATGACAAATGAATAGTTATCATGTCATAGCCTGCCACCAAAATTAATATTTTGCTTAAAGAACTAAAATATTGTTGGTTAAGTAAAAGGCTAACTAACTTCATTTACAAATAGTAGTATAGATAAAATTCATAAAAAAAATAGATAATATATTGAAGTCTGGTCTGAACTCAGATTTAGTCTTCTTGCAAAAGCATCAATAACACAACAATGATATATCTCTAAGAATCTTCATTTTCTGTAATAACACAAACTCCTGCATACTTAAATAAATGTTTAATAAATCATACATGAGAGTATCTACATTTTTCTGAACTAATACACCAAGAGGCAGCTTAAACAGTAATTTAACACCAACATACACAAACAAGGCCTGAAATTCCCAAATATCAAGATACTTTGCATAACATCAAGAATAATCAAGTTGCTCTGTATATCAGACTATTACCCTCCTAAGCTAACAGAATGCAACTTTGGGAGAAGAATATCTCTGAAATTCATTCCGGTTTTTGACAAAAACTTAAGTCAATTTTGTGCATTCCACACTTATCTTAAACTGTTAATTCCAGATTTTCATATTCTCTTGAAAGCAGCTTGAAATATTCAATAGTTTGAAGGCAAGTGTTATTCGACAATCAGAATATTCTCATTTACTAAGAACCTTATGCCTCTCTCTGTGTTTCCTAGGCTAGAAAAGGTAAATATTTTCTAGTTATTTGTAGATTTATTATAATAAATATGATTATGTAAACTAAATGGCATCCTCCAGCTTCTGCTTATTCCATAGTGATCTTAATAAGGATGGCTACTCTCAAGTTATCTCTCCTGTCCAATTAATAAGGAAAAAAATGATCCTATCTCATCCTTCATGCAGCATCCCACACTTGAATGTTTCTTTCCTTTCTATACAATGCAATGGATTATACATATTATACTAATACACACATTTTCAACTATTGTGTTACACTTTGAAAACATTTAAGTATCTTACCAAATCAGGACATTATCTGTCAAAATGCATATGAACTGCTTCCATATCCCAAATTCATACGAGAGCAATTTATGTTACTTCATAATGCCTTTCTGAGTCCCATAAATTAGTAGCCATGAGAAATGCTTGCTTAACCTTTTGTGCATCATATATAAAGACAATTCAACAGCTGATTAATTTTGTGTATTTTAGAACAGTAGTACAATCAAGGGAATTTGGAAATTTATAATCAATTATTTTCAAAAATAACAAAGATTGATGTCTGAGAATGTACTGTGAGACAACGAGCAAGTCTCTTAACTAGACAGTGCTCCTGGGTTGCCCCTGAAAAGGGACTGTGCTTCGAGTAGGCCCACCTGGTTAACAAATAGGTGTTATTACTAACTGGCAATCAGTCTGCAAACTGTTACAAGCTTAGTCAATAGACACTGACCTAAGGTGAGAATCAACCTTCTACCTTTGTCTGTGAGGTAAATATCTTAATCATTACTCCACCCTCTAACCCTTGTCTTTGCAGCAAATCAATCTGTAATTTATTTATTTATTGACATTTGTTTACCAGGAAAGTCTGACTTGGTCACAAGAGCCCATTTTCAGTGGAGGCCTGGGGAGAAAGCTCTACTTAACAGAGAACATAAAAAACAAATCAAGCACATTCTGTGAGAAACAGCTGAAAATTATACATTAAAAATAATCAATAATATTGTAAGGCACAGAGATATACTAAAAATATTACAAAGAGAAAATGAGAAAAAGCGAAGTACAACACTATATACAGTTCTGGAGAGCACCCTTTTGGCAGTTCACAGTAGTATTAAGTAAACATCCCATGTTTAATACAGTTGTAAATATAAAGAGGTAGAGAGATTAGGACAGCTTAGTGGGAGTAGGTGATAGGAAAAGGTTATGTAAAGTGGTAGAGAGGGTAAGCTAGCCAGTTAAAGATGAGGAAGTGGAGACAGGTAGAGAATCTGTAAAGATAGGGGTGGAGGAAAGTAAACAAGATTTATATTCAGCCAAGGGTATAGCATAAGCAGAGCATGAGTTTGATAGATGGCCATTTAGATGATGCTTGAAAGAAGTATGGAGCATTACAATTGTAATAGACGTGGAATAGAATTCCATTTGTTGGCAACATAGTAGCAGTAAAGGTTATTTCCAATTGCATTTTGAGGTTTATAGATGGTGAGAAGTTGTTTATCATTAGAACAAAGGGGTCTGTCTGGGTGAAAGGAAGGAAAAATACAGCATAGTGTAGGACAGGCATGGACTTTATAAATGATGTTGTAGGCAGTAGAAAGTTCAAAGTCCAGGTAATAGGGCAGTTCAAGCCAATTCAAATGTTGAAGGGCTTTGCAGTTATGTATATAGTAATGTTTATTGGCAGCAAATTTAGCAACTTAGTTGTATCAGATTTAGTTGTTCATAGGTTCATACTAGGCTATCTGCCCTAGGGCATTTACAAGCCTAGCCAGAGTGTGTTTGGCTTTCGCCACCCCTTGGAATGAGTTTACTGTGCCCTTTTTAAGGTTGTGTTTACTGTGCCTCTGTCTAGTAGTGACACAGAAGTGATCCCCGGGGTAAACCTACGATCTCCCATCCACTCGTCAAGATTTTTCTTGAAGAAAGTCAGTAAGGGGCTCTGCCCAAAATGGACTGGGATTCTATTCCAGAGTGAAGGGAGCCTCTGGGTTATGAATCTGTCCCTCCAGCATGTCCTATTTATTTCTGTGCTGAGGTTCAAGTCACTCGATCGCGTAGCTCTAAGGGATTTGGATTTTCTGAGGTGAAGCATGTCCATTAATTCAGGGTTGGACATGGCTTTGTACGTCAGGCATAGATCACCTCTGAGTAGGCAGTATGCAACTGAGTAGAGCTGGAGTTTCTTTAGCTGAGCAGCATATGGCATCTGTTTGAGTCCCTTGATCCTCTTAGTGAGGTACTTTTGGGGTCTTTCTAGTTGCTGCAGGTGTCGGGTAATGTACATCCCAAATGGGGCATTGTACTCAATTATGGGCCTGATGAGGGATGAGTAAAGGGGCACAATGACCTCGCTTGATCTAGATGTGAATCCTTTCATGATAAGGTGGGCTATATAGAAGGTCTTCCTAATCACTTTGGCAATGTGGTTGTCAAAGGAGAGGTTACTATCAACTTGGGTCCCCAGGTCCCTAATTACTTCTTCTGTACTTAATGGATTACCTCCTATGTGGTAATTTGTGGGCACTTTGTTTTTGCCAAAGGGTATAACTATACACTTTTTGGCGTTTAGTTTAAGGCAGTGGCTCTGGCACCAGTTATCCGTCTCTATGAGACCCTTTTGGAGGATGCGTGTGTCAGCTGGAGAGTCAATTATGGCGCCCAGTTTGCAGTCATCTGCGAACTTGGTCAGCCACTGTCCTCCCGTGTTAGCCTGTACCTCAGAAAAATATATTCCGAATAAGAGAGGTCCCAGGACTGAGCCCTGTGGGACACCACTTGTAACTGGTTTAGAGTCTGACATGGCTCCAGCAATTCTGACCATGTGGGTTCTGTCCTTGAGCCAGTTTGCAACCCATCTTATGACATAGGGGTTTATATTTAGGCTGGAGAGTTTGTCTACGATGCCCGAGTGGGGTATTGTGTCAAAGGCTTTTGCGAGGTCTAGGTAGGCTGTGTGGACCACCTTACCCTCATCAATGGCCTTGTTGACTGTTTCAAAGAAATCTACCAGGTTCAGGAGGCAGGATCTGCCCTTGACAAAGCTGAATTGGGTAGGATCCAGTGTTTGTAGGTCCCCAATGTCTTTGTTTATGAGTGCCATAATGATCCTCTCCATAGCTTTGCAGACTAGGCAAGTCAGGCTTATGGGGCAGTAGTTTCCAGGGTCCATAGAGGCGCCTCCTTTGTGGAGTGGGACTACTGTTGCTGTACGCCATTCTTTGGGTACAGATCCTGTAGTAAGGCTAAGATTGAATAGCAGCTTCATCTAAGGGTATAGCTCTTCTTGGAGTTCATGTAGCACGCAGCCCGGGACACCGTCCGGTCCCATTGATGCTGTGTTTTTTGCTTTGGAGAGGGCGGCTCTCACCTGGGCATCTGAGATGTCAGGGAGGCAACACTCTGCTGGGAGAGATATTTGTCCTTTTGGGGGGGAGGGGGGGAGACGTTTTCACTGATCCTGTCTGCCAGGATGTTGGCAATGTCTGAGGGCTCAGTGTATTTTTTGTTATTATGGACTAACTCTGAGCATATCTGGGAGTTGCCACCCAGGTTTCTAACATAACTAAAGAAAGCCGTATGATTATCTTTTGTTGCTTGTGCAATTTTTCTCTCGAAAGTGGCCTTGGATGTTTTTATGAGTGATCGTAGTTGTTTGCTAGTACTGATCAGAGATGCCTTCCCTTTTAGGGATTTTGCTCTATCATGTAGTAGCTTCCTCCTTCTGTTGTATAGCTTATTTATGGCTGGGGTCCACCAGACAGGATGCCTGCCTTTGGGGGAATGGGTCTTGGTTTTATTTGGGATTGCATGATCCATGCATTCCTGAAGGTGTCCATAGAATGCGTTTATAAAGGATTCAGCAGATAGGGCCGTGGTTTCCACTAGCCTGGGGGCCTTGAAGGATTCCACTTTGGTTTTAAGAAGTGTGAAGTTAGCTTTTGAGAAGTTCTTCACTGTGGTCTTTTGTGCTGGGGGTGGGGGTGGGATGTGGATTTCTAGTGAGATTAATTTATGTTCCGATCTTACCAATGAGGGGTATACTTCTGGTATGGAACATTGTGTTCCCATGTTGGTGATGATCAGATCTAGTATGTTTTCCCCTCTTGTGGGAGTGGTGACCAATTGTTCCATAGCATTTGAGTTTATGAATTCTAGGAACCTCTGGGCTAGGGTGTTGGGGCTTGAGTAATGCTCCCAGTCTATGTTTGGATAGTTGAAGTCTCCCAATATGATGGTGTTTGGAGAAACCTTCATATTCTCCAGTGTCTTCAGGAAGGCCGAGTGGGGTTCCTGAGTTTGAGAGGGTGGTCTGTAGCATGCTACAAACTGAAAGGCAGTTTTGCCCACTGTTAGTTGCACATGGATAGTCTCCGATGCTTCGTGCAATGCCACTAACCTGGAGGTGTGGGTGTCCTTGATGAATATGGATACTCCCCCTCCTTTTGTGGTTCGGTCTGAGATTTGGGGCTGAAAAGCATGATATGAGGTATAACCTGGTAGTGCTGGGGTGCTCTCAGGAGCCTTGAACCAGGTTTCTGTCACTGCACAGACATCAATGTTCTCCATACTGAGGAGGGCTTCGAGAGCATGCATCTTGAGGTTTAGACTTTTGGCACTGAGCAGCATTACCCTTAGTTTCTTTCTACTTGTGTTGTCTAAGGAGGTGGGTTTGTCTTTTGAGCCTTGCCTAAAAAAGGCACTATGGGGGTGGCAAGAGACTTTGCCAATATCCGAAAGCCCAGGGGTGACAGGTGCAAGCCGTTCCTTGTGAAGCAACGCGGCTTGTCGAGCATGTCATCCCAGGCAGACAGATACTGGATCCCCTTTGAATGACACCAATACTTAAGCCAATTGCTGAAATTGATCATTTTGTCTTTATACTGAGGCATCATTCTTGGTGAGGGTAAGATGCTGCTCAAGGTCAGGGTCATACCGGCCTGGGCTACATGATCAGAGAGCTCCTCTATGTCTCTTTTCATGTAGTCCAGGGAGGTACGTCTCAGGTCATTCGCACCAGCATGGAGAATGACTGAGTCATATTTGTACTTGCTTTGGAGTGACCTGAGTGCTTGTGTTATGTGGCGGATTCTAGCACCTGACAGGCAGCTCACTGTGACCTTTTCTTTGTTCAGCCTGGTGAGCGGGACGTCAGTGTGTCTGACTATAGAGTCACCTATTACAAGTGTATCAGGTATGTTGTTGAGCCTTAAGGGCTGTGGCTGTTTGGCACACTGACTTTGTGAGCTATGTGTTGCCTGTGTTTTGTTTTGGAGTAGCAGTCACTTGGGTGTCTGCTTTGGAGGTCTCTGCTGTTTTGGCAGATTTTTATTTAGAGCCTCCGAGTATGTTTTTGTGTGTTTATGTGTTTGGTCTGCAGTTGTGGTAGGACTATGTGAGACTGGATTTGTGGTGTGTGTGGTTACCTTCCCCTCCTGACTGGTTACTCTAGTACTGAGTCGAGAGAGCTCAGCCTCCAGTTTAGCTATATGGTTGCATCTCTCACATATATTTGTACTTGTTGGGAGGAGGAGAGGGTTGTCTGTGTACATGAGGCAGTTGTAACATTGCCTCAGGATTCCCAGATTCACCAGCTGGACTGGAGAGGAAACCAGTAACTGACCTTTGGACATGCTAGAATAGCATAGGAAACTCCTTTGCAAATTAATCAGAAAGGACCAATAGGGGATAAAGTACTCAAGGGGAGTATATGAGGATGTAGTGCTTATTTAGATTATTAGTGCTTAACTTATAGAAATTGCTTGTATGAGCAAGTGCAGGGTTTTAGCTTTAGAACAGAGTGTTTAATTTGAGAGTTAGAGCAGTTCCAAGGACTTTGTGGAGCCGGGAATAGTTTAAACCCGATTAACCAGCGCTGCCCGATGCGCAAAATCGCGCAAAGCCGCACTAAACGATTTTTATACCAGGGAGAACAAAAGGATAGAAATTAGCCCAATATGGCCAATGAGCTACAAGTTGCTGGGATGGGACCACTCGTACAGGGACAGATAGGCTGCTCAGAGTTCCCTCTCTCACAGTGAACAAGGAAGCCACCTAACTATTCAAGTATGATATGGGCAACACAGGAACCTTAACCACAGTCCTGGATTCAGCAAAGCCTGAAAACCGGACTAGACTAGTACAGAAAGGTGGGAAAGCAGGGAGATTATTTTTTTGTATTTTTTCTTTTTTCACAGATAACAGAAATGCAGCAACTTAAATAACTCTAAATACACAGAGGAGGCTAGTGCACTTGAGTGTGTAGCCTACAACTATGTTACAGATATACAAGCAAAAATGACAAACAGTAACTTTTTAAAGTGCAACAATGAATTTTAAGTACAGTAAGCAATGCAGATATCAGTAGGGTTCCACAGAAGCACTGAATAACCACGTTTTCAGTGGAATTAGCGTTTCAGGGATACAACAAGAAAGAATCAATACTTAAACACTTCCAAAGTCTCTCTTTGTCTCTCGGCCACTTGTAGGACTCTGCAGGGCACCACGAGGAGCTTTGCTGAGCTGCATACAAGGGCAAAAACTGCGCTAGGTGATTTTTATACCAGGGAGAACAAAAGGATAGAAATTAGCCCAATTTGGCCAATGAGCTACAAGTTGCTGGGCTGGGACCACTCATACAGGGACAGATAGGCTGCTCAGAGTTCCCTCTCTCACAGTGAACAAGGAAGCCACCTAACTATTCAAGTTTGATATGGGCAACACAGGAACCTTAACCACAGTCCTGGATTCAGCAAAGCCTGAAAACCGGACTAGACTAGTACAGAAAGGCGGGAAAGCAGGGAGATTATTTTTTTGTATTTTTTCTTTTTTCACAGATAACAGAAATGCAGCAACTTAAATAACTCTAAATACACAGAGGAGGCTAGCGCACTTGAGTGTGTAGCCTACAACTATGTTACAGATATACAAGCAAAAATGACAAACAGTAACTTTTTAAAGTGCAACAATGAATTTTAAGTACAGTAAGCAATGCAGATATCAGTAGGGTTCCACAGAAGCACTGAATAACCGTGTTTTCAGCGGAATTAGCGTTTCAGGGATACAACAAGAAAGAATCAATACTTAAACACTTCCAAAGTCTCTTTTTGTCTCTCAGCCACTTGTAGGACTCTGCAGGGTACCACGAGGAGTTTTGCTGAGCTGTATACAGACACCTGCAAGTTGGTAAGGGCATGGATGCCATATAAGTGTGAAGGAATAAAGGAGAGAAGGAGTAATAATTCTGGAGCATGGTATTCTAATATACTTTGCATTGGCTTAGGTTAAAATTTTGTAGGAAAGCATTGGTTAAAGAGAAAAAAAGCTGTCCTAACCACTGAAGAATTCTTACATTAGATCTATCCTGAAAATATGGAAATTTATGCAGATACTGATTGCTGTAATTAAGTAGTCTTGCTAAAGTATGCTATGCTTTAGATGTTCTGCATGAGCACATCATTTGCCTGTATGTGTAATATATGATGACTTGTGATGCCTTTATAATTCTTTCTCCACTTGGTAGTAGCCCTTTATAGGTGCAACATGTTCTCAGAGTCACAATATAAAGTTAAAAGATGCTGTTTGACTTTTATTCATGTCTTAAAATATAGTGTAATATATAGAGTTCATGTTGTTAGATCATGCTGTTTCCATTACTAGGATGAGTAGCCCTTGTGAATTTTGTTGATAAAATGGCATTCCTATAGGAATTGTCACACCTCTTTTTTTGAATGTGGAATATACTTTGTGAAGTATATGACATTTTGAAAAATCTAATAAAAAGTGTTACACATGAATTAGAATGGCTTGAAAAGCAAAACCAGGATGCTTATGCATGTTAAACTGCAGATTTATATCTAAGAAACAGAAACATTTTGGGGTATAGGTAGGGTGGGGGCAGAGATCCAACTGAAGTAGAGCAAAGGGATTGGCTGCTCAAGCATGTCTGCTAGGTGCAATAGGGTGCAAGTGCATTACAGGCATAGACTTGAAGCCATGAGGATATTGCAACTTTATAAATAAATGCTAATATTGCATTTGTGATTATAGCTGAAGTTCAGCGTGTAGTTGTAACTGTAGCAAGATACCTGTTACACTGTAACAAGCGGTTTGTCATGCTTACAGAAGCACAGAAGAACTTCTCAAGTTTGCATTTTTTTTTTGCACATCGATTTTAAGTTGAATGAGGTGACAGTTTAGGGAACTAATCAAGGGATCAGTAGACACAGCTATAGTTTTGGGTGGGGTGGGGTATTTCAGAAACATGGGAAAATGTATTAAGGATAAACATTTGCTGATTGTGGATCATATAAAAGTGAAAGCATGGAGAGTAAGTGTGGTTGTTTACATGGAAAATGCGATTGATAGTGGTATATGCACCTCCAATGCATAGATAAAGGAAAGATTTGTTTGAATCTTTAAAGCAATATAGTTTTATAAGTTTGGACTCTGTGCTAGTTGATTTTGTGAACATGTGAGTTTATAAGTGATGGAAAAAAAAATTAGTAGTGATGTTATACGCTGGGCAAGTTTATGGCCATCTGTGCTACATGAAGAGGTAAAGACAGTGCCTGATATACCAACAAGTCACAGCCCAATAGACTGTGGACCATCTCTTAGTGGATAGGGATACAGGAAGGAGCATAGTCAAACACATAGCTGACAAGTTGAATTGAGAGGGTTGACTGGCATGTCTATTTCTGTGGACACAAAGATGTAACTAGCTTTAAGCATCTTAGCCACAAGGATATTCCAGTGACCTACGGGGGAATAGACAAATCTTAAACCAGTTCCTTGATATTATGCTAGAGCATGTAGAACAGAGGAGCTGATTATTAAGGACATCAAAAAAGAACCAGACCACTCAAGTCTTTTATGGCATAATATATTTCTCTGAGGTCTTGGGAGTCATAGATTGCACAAACATTTCTATCAAGACCCCATTTCATCCACAATTAGTTAATATATTACTAAGAAAAGTTTCCAATCCCTGAACTGCTAGGTGTTCTATCATTCGCAAGACATTATTTAGAATGAGTCTATGCAACATCTGGGCAATTCATATGATTCACAGTTTTGTCACATTGCTGATCTGTACCAGTGGCCCTTATAGGGGGATTTACTAAATGGTCATCTTGTTGTTAGGTGCATAAATATGTTAAGTAGGTAAGCCTATGCACAGAGGTACCATGTAAAGAGGGAGCAGGCCACACTTAAGATATTGCTTGTTGTGTGATGCATGTGATGCCAGATATGCCTAAGAGACCTAGTTGATGATCCTGATTTACAAACTTCAAAGCATGCAAGAAACAAGCTTTAACACAGCCCATGCTTAAATGGGAAAAATAGTGTAGCATATATTCTGGCGATGGAAGGGATGCTTCTGATGTCTAGATACATTAGGAGTAGCATCAAAATACAGTCTAAACATAAGCAGCAAGATATTTGCTGTGTGTATCATACTCCACAATATGGCAATATGAAAACAAATCTATATATGTAGCAAGCAGTTGTGACACTCCACACTCAGAGTGCTAAAGTGTTTCACCTCTAAAGGTCTTGGATAAGATTTAATGGCAAAGTAAAAACAAACTGCTTAATAACTCCAGTTCTGCACATTCCATGTTAACCATTTCCCTGGCATTATTAACAAATTGTGTCTGATTGCAGATGCCACCTTGCTGCCTTAGTTTTATGTATGTACTTTTATTGGGACTTCAGAAATTAGACTTTGAAAACAGTGCCGAGTATACTTATTTCAGGGGTATGGGGAAGTCTTCTATAAAGACAAGTACATTCACAGGATACCAGGGGCTCTGCTTTCCTAGCAACTGTATTCTTGTAGAAAGCAATGAGTTAAAGGAATATAATTCTGGAGGACATGTTTTTCATGTTGTACACTGCATAATGAAATAAGGAAGTTCTAATTCTTTTAATTAGTGATGGAAAAGGAAAGAAGTAAAACTAAGGAACTGGGACAGGCAGGGTGCCTCTTGAAGTCTTTATGATTCTGACTAGTGAGAGATGCTTTTATTTGATGGTGTTAAGATAGCATCATGGTAATAGTAAAAGAAGTTTAGTGTGCTAAATGTAAACTGGATATACTAAAAGAAAACTAGACTAGTTCTGAATATGAAAAGAAAATAAGAAGATTAAGATTCTAGGAGTAAGATACAAAAACAGAAACGTGGAATAAAGAATGGCAAACTGATATGGAAACATAAAATAAGTATAGTATAGAAAAAGTTGGATACATTTTTAGAAAAGAAAGGTTTTTAGTCAATACAGTGTTTAGTATTTGCGGAGTACATAGGGAGTATATATAACATTCAAAAAAATCTGTAATGGTATTAAGAATTGTACTTACAAAATTAAGGGGTGTAGATAGAACCTTTTAAAATGAGGGATTATTTATTGTTAAAAGGAAACTGACAGTTTGGGGTTATGGAGCCCAGTAGTTTATATTCTCTCCTAGATTTAATAAAATGCATGTAGGCATAGTGTAGAGCCTACACAGAATGTTACCATGTCCATGTACACAGTTCTGCCTTGGCAGCGTGCCATGCATATTAATCAAGGCATGTTGCCAAGGAGAGCCGTGGAACATCGTTATTGAATCAGTGCAAGGTGTGTGGTGCTGTGTCCACAGATGAGTAACACACTCCCTGCACTGTCCAATTGTATTATAACAATGTAATTAAATAAAAAAAAAAAAAAATTAAAAAGCATGTTTGCGTGGCTCAGTGTGGAGTGCAGCAGTTCTAAGCGGTGCCGAAACACCTGCAGACATCTAAAAATAGAATCTGGATATATTAAATTAGTCTGTAAAGGTCAAGTTTAAGCATAGCTGAGCGGGTTTACACGGCACACTGCAGTGCTCAGCACTGCTTAAAGGAAGCTCAGAGGTATATGTAAATGTATATCAAAATTTTACATATACATGTAGCTAAATGGTTAGAATTACAGCCTCATGTGCAGTAGGGGCAGGGTTTAAATACATGGAAGAGCAAGTTAGTATTTTTGTTTGAAATGCAAATTGTGCAAATTATTTTTAAATACTGGCCTGCTGAGCTCAGCTAAGCTCTGCTAAGACCTGATAAGACCTGCTAAGCATTGCATAAACAAATAATGGAGGCTAATGTTTATGCACTGCTTAGCACCACTTGGTTGGTTTGCGCACTGCTAAGAATTGCTAAGCGTATGGCTTTTGGAACTGCTCAGCTCAGCTGCACTGGTTTGCTGGCTGCTAAGTGATGTGCCATATTTTTAAATATTGCCCAGTGGCATGTAAGGGTGGGAAAACAGGCTATATTAAGCCTAATAGGTAGGAATACAGCATAATCTGTTGGAGGTCTGGCTCTGAAGGACACAATGGCAGGCATTGGAGAGGGTTTGTACTTTTGGGTGCAGTGATGGGGCATTCAGGAGTCCAGGGTCATGGTTGGACTCCTTATCAAAAACCATGAGGGCCGGCTGATGCAGGGAGGTTACCAGTGCTCAGAGTGCAAGGCGGAGGCCTGGAACCAGCTGTCAAGGGACCTCACCAGTGCAACTGATATCTTCTGCACAGGTGAGCAGTATCATTACCACTATGACTACCTGAAAAGGCAGAAGGGGGCTCTGCTGGACACCTGGATCCAAGAATTCTGGGCTGGGACTGTCTCACATTTATGTAAGTACTATTACCTGTGTTTCACCAATATGCAATCTTGAATGTCTGCTTAACTGGTATGCATAATGGTGTGCTTATCTCCCAACAGCTGTTGAGGAGAGGGTTCGCAACATCAAGGTGCATGCTGGGCGCTTGGCCAGGCTGCACCATGAGTGTGGTGAGTACAGATGTATTTTGCTATCTACAGTCCAATAAGCAAGAAAGAGTAAAGCATTAACTGTGATTAGGTATATATAGTAAAGATTGTATTGCAATGAATGTGGACTTACACCTGTACTGCAAGACGTGCATACTACCAACTGTAGTGCCATAAGCAGGGAAGAATAAAGCATTTACCATAATAAAGTATATGCAATAAATGTTTGTACTGCAATAACTGTGGAATTACAGCTGTGTTGCAACATCTGCATAATTACAACTGTTATGCAATAAAACATGAAATTATACCAGTAACTGATTGAAGGTTTCTCTAATAAAGTCTGTTGTGCAATGACTTTGGAAGTAGTGTTGTTTTGCAAGAAAAAGCAGAATTTCACCAACCAGAAGAGCACAAATTAGCAGCAAAGGATGAGAACCACACATGCAAAATTCAGTAAAATACTTCAGTACTTCAAACTGAAGAAGGTTGGTGATTTCAAATCTGATGAAAGCACTTACCAATAAATGGCATTTTACTGGATTATGCACCTGTGGTTCTCATCCTTTGCTGAAAATGTTTGCTCTTTTGTTTTGCAAGAAATCAATTATTAAAACTGTTGTGCAATAAAAACATGAAAGAATATCAGTACCTGCATGAAGGTATATCTAATAAAGTCTGTTGTGCTATAGGGCTGTTTTGCAAGAAATCAGTTATTAAAACTGTTCTGCAATAAAAACATGAAATTATATCAGTACCTGCATGAAGGTATATCTACTAAAGTCTGTTGTGCAATAAGTGTAAGTTCAGAGTTGTTTTGTAAGAAATTACTTATGACAACTGGTCTGTAAAGACACATGGACCAATAGCAATAACACCAAGGTAAATTGTGTACATCAAGACTGTCTTGTTATCACCATTGAATGTCTACTACAAGCATTCAGGCTGTGAGGTATGGTGCTGCAAATAGGTATAACAGTGTAATAGTTGTACACTGCAAATAATAACCCATAATCGGATATTGTTGAATTCACAGATATTTCAACGCACTAACAATGTATTGTGTACACCTGAATTCTATGTAGTAATGTATAATTTACCTAGTATCTCTGTCATGCTTGAATGTCATGCATGTGTGTTCAACTGTCAATGCAGTCAAGTATAAAACTGTATCACTATTAGCAGGTCATATTTTGATGCCAGGTGAGCTCTAGGCAAATATCAGGCAGTCAGTAGCTCAGGTTCATAGGTTCATAGATTAGTACTAAGCTAACTGCCCTTGCAAGTCATTTTAAGCCTAGCCAATTATCCCTTGTGATACTCAAACCCTGCACCTTGTGCTTGTAAGGCAAACACCTTAACCATTAGGCCATAAATGCTGTTTATGAAGTACATTTTTGCCTCACACAGACCAAGGTTCAAATTCAGTGTTATGTTGATCTAAATATTACAGTATCAGTCACGTAATGTTTACAGATATTCTCTCCACAGGAACTACAGGTAAATGGGTGAGATATCCCATATTATGAGTAAATTATTGTGTGCTTACATATCACAGACTGTTGTAATCATTACCTGGAATATGAAAATACAGCATAAAATACAGGAAATAAGTGTAATAATAATAAAATAAAATAAAATAAATAAAAGGCTGCATGCTTGGAGTGTGTGTTAAAGGTTACTGCAGTCAATTAATACATTTGATGCAGATGTCCTCTGCAGTCACTGCTATTGAGTTTTATCCCCATGCCTTCCAAGCAAGGCATGATAGTTGTTTACTGTGTGTATGGTACACATACATGTTTTTCAAGTGTCATGCTGTCACGGAATGTAATTACTGTTGCGTAATCCCTCTGTCACAGATGTATCATCGACACGATTATGTAAATAGCAAAGTAACACTACATCATCCCACAGTACACCTTGGTAGTTATATAGGTACTTCTAATGTGCAAGTGTTCTGTGTAGTTGTTTACCTGCAGTTGTTACTGCTTGGCCCATACTGTCCCATGCAGATAGTTTGAGAGTTATGTACGTGCTACAACAGCTATAGGGCACCTATACACATAAAGAAAGGACAGACCTGCAGAGTAGATAGCAGTACTTTTGTCAAGTATATAGCCTATAATGGTATTAATGGACTGTATTTCTCTCTCTGCCCACCCCTTATCTTCAAATATTTATTATTGTTACACATTTGCATGTGTTTTATTATTATGTATTACAATGGTTGCATATTAACATATCTTGTTGAATTACCTATTCTGTTGGCCATATGCTGTAACTGTTATGTGCATGCTGTTACTGTACTGAATGTTCTCTTGTTCATTGTTGTGTTTCACATAATATGCATTGAAATGTAATGGGGTTATTTCCAATGTTCTGGCATGCTGTTATTACTAACATTGGTTTTGTTCATAACTAACCTAAATGTATTGCTTCAGCCCCATAATCACAGCATGTCACAGTAGGCCAGTTCTTGCTGATCTGCCTAACCTACCTCAGCCAGCCATTGGCACCAGGTCCCAGCACATCTGGGACCCAAGCCAGTGGTCCCCTCACCTCTAGCCCTGCACCACCTTTGGGTGGACCTGCCTCAGGGGACTTGGGCCGTCCCCCTCTCTGGGAGTGGTGGGGGAGGGGCGATAGTCACCCAGATTGACTACCAGCCATGGTGCACAGGATTGCTCATAAGAGCTATGAACATTACCTGCGCTGGATTGAGGGAAGAATTGACAATCTGGTGGGACTGGCTGGCCCTGGTGCCCAGCCTCCAGCACAGCTACCTTTGGGGCAGTGACAGAGCAGTGTGGGCTGCCCATGGGTGGGGACCTCAGTCATGCTGCTGCCGTCTGGAGGCACATGCACTTTGATTCCCCAACACCCTCCCCATCCAAGATGTTTACCCCCCTCATGTGTCACACAACTCCTCTGTCTGCTGTCTTGTCTGTCTGCAATTGCATCCTCTCCTAGCTAACTTACCTCCCCACATATACCTATATCCCTTCCCCAACATTCCACTTTCTCCTTATAAAAAAAAAAATGCGAACCTGTCCCACAACAAAGAAATATCGCCCTATACACAACTATCTATTTTGCACGTGTCCACTGGACATGACTAATTTGGTCCAATTGGCTTGAAAACACATTTATGTTGTCCTCACCTCTCTTTCTCTGAGGTTTGAGAGTCCAAATTCATTCACAAAATCTGTCAACCTGCACAGCTGTTGCTGTACAAGAAATGGAAGCTATGGTTCTTCCCTACACCCACCCTGCACATCCGTACCTGCCATTCACTATGTTTTTCCACATGCTTGCTGACATTTCACCACTGTCCTATCACCCCCTTTTTCTTTTCTTTTTAATTTTTTATCCCGGGTTTGCTCAGAGCTAAGTAGAGCGCCAAATTGCAGCGTGTGGCACCACACCGTACAAACCAGCTTGAATGAGCTTAAATGTGCCTTAATGATCTTATGTGTTTCTCACAGTGTTAGGCATATATATAAAATAATCATCCCTACCATGTTTTGAACCTGAGCCCCCATCAAATACAGCCTACTGCACTAACCCACTAGGCCACACAGATAATAAACGAAGTGGGTGTTTCCAGCAATACATACTGATTGCCACTGACAGACTGAAATCAAATCTAATGTAACAAATGGGAGTGTACCTGGGACATATTTACCAGTAGACAACAAAATAAATAATAATGCAAGTACATGAGGCCTGGGATAGCAGGAAAATGTTCGCTTTTACCTGCAACATCTTCAAACACACCTGCTAAGGCATCAATGGTAGGGTACATATATTCTAATGGAGGAGGGGACAGAGCAACAAAGTTGCTGTATGCTGGTGATGTGGCATTACAGGAAGACTCTGAGCTAGAACTTCAGCAAAGGATAGGAGAATGGAATGCAAAACCGAAGGCACGTGGGATGAAACTAAACCCAGATAAGATAGTGGTAATGGCAGCAAATTGGGGAAATCAGAAGAAGCTGAGAATAAAGATAGAAGGGAAGATAGTTGAACAGGTAAACAGCTTCAAATATCTGGGAGGGGTGGTTAAGGAGAAGGGAAGTCTGAAGGAAGAGGTCAAAGCTAGAATCAGAGGGGCTACAGCCAACTGGCATAGAGTCTCAAGTGTAGTCTATGCCAGAAGAATAGCAAAGAAGCTTAAAAGTAAGGTGTACAAGACTGTGGTGTGACCAGTACTACTGTATGGTACAGAAACCTGGGCAGTAAAGGCAAAACAGTTGAAGAAGTTACAAGTGATGGAAATGAAGTGCCTGAGAAGGGTGGTCGGATGCACACTGTGGCACAGACGAATAAATGAGGATATAAGAGCGGAAGTCAAAGTAGCTCCAATTGCAGAAAAAATCAAAGAGAACAGATTACGGTAGTTTGGACACATGCAGAAAAGCTAATCTGGTGGGGAAGATGTGGGACAGACAGGAAGAAGGTAAGAAGAAGCAAGAAGAAGCAAGGACATCTAGCAAAGAGGTGGATGGATTGTGTGAAAGAAAATCTGCAACAGTCAGGCATGAGTGTTGAAGAAGGCAGGAGTGTGGCACTGAATTGAGAGAGTTGGCAAAAGTTAACATGATACCCTGACCCCATGTAGAAATAAATGGGAAAAAGGGGGCTGATGACGATAGTGATGATATATTCAAATGGGATCCTGCAGCAGAACAACTGCCTTTGAAAGCCATGCACATACTGATGGATGCAGACAACATGTGTCTCAAGCTGTATGTCAGCACATATATCTGGCAAATACACCTGTTTATTCACTGACCCAGTAGCTCAGTCTGTAAAATGCCTTGCATCTACAACATTTTGCCACATACAGTCCTGAGTTTGAATCCAGTGTGTTGCACTTCAATTACATTGTTGTGAACACAGCAAGTAATGAATGAGTCATGCAATTTTAATCTCCATAGGTTACTGCTACCCAGTTTTGCAAGTCACAGGCCTGCAGGTAGGGACACACTACACATATTCATATAGCCTAACTATATGTCGCCTACCACTCTGCTATTGGCACTGTTGCAAAACACATGTACCTTAACTACATGCCTCGATTGGACTGTAACAGGTACCCTTACCCTGGCTCTGCTGTAATGACAAGGCTGCCAGTTACACGTACAGCTTGCAAGCCTTCGAAGTGTTCACCCCCCCCCCCCATTGTGTCCTAGGTTGCAGCATGAGCTGCAGCCTGGACCATACATGACTGCATGTTAAGGTAGCTGCTACAGACTGTCCATATCTCCCAATCCCCTATAACAAGGGATCCAGACACAACCATACATAAAGGGGGGGAGCAAAGGCCCAGATATAGGTACATGTTTCACAGTTTGCCCCTACAAAGATAATAAGTTGATAGAATAGCAGCTACAGCATTAGCATGCATATTCTGATGGGTATGAAGTGTGACACTCACATGTCTCTCTCCCCTTTCTGACCTGAACTCATAGTGTTTGCTAGTGAACAGCTAGATGACCATACTGTCATGGGACACTGACCAAACATACGAGACATAACTGTGGACATACTTCATACATCTCTACAGTGGACAGTATTTGTATGTCCTGTCTGTAATGCTGTAGTCTCCCACACCTCAGTAAGGGTCAATACCTACATGAAGGTGTTATATATTGCACTGTGGTGCCATATCTTTGGCTACTGATAGTGCAATTCAGCTATTTTGGATGCAATTAGTAATTCTGTGCCACAGATTGGTGCAGAGGCAATTACCTGTTAATGTGTATTACCTACAAAAGGCAAGCAACTGTTTATGAGGAATAGGTCTGTATGTGGTTTTACTCACAGAGACAGTGCATGTGCAAAGCATTTGCAGAGTAGCACCTCAAAAAAAAGAATACATCAATCTACCAGGTATGTACTACATTTCCCCATAACATGGGATACAGATTGGAGGATGGAGGTATGGGGAATAGGGATTAAAACAGTAGGCTTGTATTAGATCTAAGGTAATGACATGTCAGTGATACTCTGCTGTCCAACACCTACAAGCATGCCTATCAACTTTCCCTGCTTTGAATCACATCTCTGCTCTTTCCCTGTCAATCCCTCCCACAACGGTTGGCTGCTGTAGTAAAGATAGTGGAGTACACGTAAGTTGACAGCGACACTAAGTAAGGGTGTACACTTCTGTAACATCAAATAATGTACTGTAATTCACCTCCTCTCAGTCTGTCAGTGTCATACATAAATAGTAGTAACATTGTAAAAGTGTCCCTGAATGTCCCTGATGTACTCTGGCTAAGTGCCTATTTCATGGACATTCATCCCTGTCTGGTTGAGAGCTATGCCTAAAATACCTCTCAACCTCCTACAGTAAGAAATCAGTACAAAGCCATATTTAATTGGTGGACAAAGGCACACGCTCAGTGACAAAGTATACATATCAGCCATACAAAGTAAGAATGGGAATAGAGTAACACATATTACTGTAGAATAAGTGTTGTCTGAGGGGTGTGAAGGGCGACAGTTAGATTCTGTGTCAATTTTCTGACAGCAGCCATGAATCAGTGGACAACCATTTGTCAGACATCCAAAAGTTTGTGTAAGAAGGACCACACCTATGAGGCAAACATGGTGACATTCTGCAAACATCTGCATAGTTGGGAGGTATGATGCCTACAGGTAACATATACTACAGCAGATTTGCATTTCTGTCTGTCATTGTGGCACACTGGTATTGCTGGACTGTCCCCATATAGTTGTTGGAATAGCACAATGTTATTTGTTCAGCAGTGGCCGTATGACATATTAGTGGGGATTTACCCATAGGTGACACACCACAGTACACTGCAGTGATGGGTGTATAGACATACAGCAGAATCTGTCACAGCACTCAGGGACATTACCCAG
This sequence comes from Protopterus annectens, assembly GCF_019279795.1. Taxonomy (NCBI): domain Eukaryota; kingdom Metazoa; phylum Chordata; order Ceratodontiformes; family Protopteridae; genus Protopterus; species Protopterus annectens. The sequence continues at coordinate 1,139,251,782 of NC_056729.1, read as the reverse complement.
TATTGCTACTATCTTGGTGATAGCCACACGTAGTGTGTTGCCACACTGTGGGGTATGACTTGTGAGGGAGCAGTGGATAGTAAAGGCCATTATGGGTGTGTAGGGTCTGTACATACACGTATCTGGTCCTGTAATATGTTCCCCTCTTGTTGTCTTGCACAAATGATATACCAATGGAGGCATGCTCCATTTTCATCTGCAGAACATGCTGCTATACTGGATGCCCTGAGACTCAACCATCACATCCTGCTGAGAAGGGGTTGCCACAATCATGAACAGCAGACAGCATTGGGGCTGACCTTGTGAGGGCTGTTAATCATATTGGCCAACAGGACAGGACAGGACCTATGAGCAGGTTAGACACTGGGCCACAGATGTGGTCAAAGGGCAGCTCCTGTTGCCAGGTATCATGCTGCCACCAGTGGAGGGCCTGCAACAGGACAACCACTCTCAGCCATAGAGGAATTCCTGGCAAACCTAGGATCAACTAACAGCTCCCAGCCAACCATCATGCCATACATCCTGGAGGTGGGTGCCACAGCGTCCATAACAGAGGAGCATCCAGGTAAGCTTATTGTGTTCAGCAGTATGATACATTAGCAGTCATTGTGACAGGCTCAATAGACCAGTATGTGGGTGTCAGGTCTATCGGTATTGGGGGATGTTTGCTTTTACCCACAGTTGTGCACACATACTCAGACTGTCCGCAGTATAGCCAGTATCACATTAGCTACTGTACATGTGGTTATACACACATTTTACCTTGTAACACTGCAACATTTGGTGTTGCTGACAATACCCCTCCCTCACCTTTTTATAGGTCCATCAGGTGTGGCTGGAGTTTGTGGTCCTGTACCTGGTAAGTGTGATACTGTTTTACAGATCATATATACCCTATGAATGTTAAGGGCTACCATTTTGCCTTATGTACAACTGCTGTGCTTAGCCAGAGTAGAGAGTTGTATGTTCCATTTCAAAGCAGTTAACTGCAGTGCATTGTCTAGGGAATGACAGGTGTGTATCTGTACAATCATTAACATGTTTGCACTTATAGTTATGAGCAACTAGACAGCCTGCTATACATGAGGTAATTTATCCAAGATGCCCATTCAAACACAATAGGGAGAATGTACATACCTGAGGCAGTGCTACTACAACTGGCATATTATTGTCAAGATGGGTATACTGGGTTTTATGTGTAGTTCTGTCACATACACTGTCATATTGCATACCTCACAGGTGTATTGTACTGGCAATATTACCCGGATGTAGGTAACGTGCATGTTATACAGGGCCTGGGTTGTCTATGTATGTTGTTGTGAGTTTGTGTGTTGTGCATGAGATCAGAGATGAGAAGATGTGGGACATGTAATGAAGTTGTAGATCTTCATCTGTATGACTCTGTGTGGATTACCTTACATAATAGTTCAGATTTTATTTATTTATTTATTTCCAGTTTGATTACCGGGGAGGTCCACTGGGCCCTGGGGACCCATTTTCAGTGGAGGCCCATGGAGAAAAGCTCCAAAAATACAAATACAAATTACAAAATATGAAAAAATATAACTGATACATTGAGGTGACCCGTTTGTACAATAGGCACATTCATTATTACAAAATAGTCAAATACAACTTCACTAAGGTTATTCTAAAAAGGTTATACAATTATAAAGCTGTCCTTATAGAGTAATTTGAGAAAATGCACTATATAAGCACATTCTAAAAAGGCTATACATTTATAAAGCTATTTTTATAGAGTAATTTGAGAAAATGCATTATATAAGCACATAGAGAAGAGAGTTAAGAAAATCTATTTACAGTATTTACACAAGGGGTTCAAAGATAAATAATTGTAGGACATTTTGAGAGCAAGGGTACATTCCAAGTGGGATATCAATGTGTTCTTGGATAATTTTTAGGTGGGGTAGACTATATGCACTGCCTCACCTTTTTACATTCTAGGTAGGATATCAGTGTATTCTTGTATAGTTTTAGGTAGGGTGAAGACAGGAGCATTTCCACTCAGTGGACAGATGTTTGAAAAGCTGAGTTTTGATGGTAATGTACTGCTTTTGTCTTACTTCTCACACAACCTGATGTCAGTGTCACATGATGATGATGGCCATAATGAGGCACAGGTGGGGTTGTCAGCTGAATCTGTCCTAGAGGTTGGCATCCCCCTTCTTCCCCCATTGTCTCTGCCCACAGTCAGTATGCCCACACATACTGAGTCACCAGAGGCCACAGATATTGGACAGTCAGACAGTGGTGACATAGTACAGGAGAGTGTGAGAACTATGGCGTCAATGAGTGTAGACACTGGTCATAGCATGAGAGCTGGCAAGGTTCCACACAGGCAGATTGACAGGGGTGCTTGAAGGAGGACTGCTGCCTATCCACCTCCTGTTGCAGGTGTCACATCATGGGTCACTTGCCACATGTTTTGGGCTGTCATAGAGGCACAGGCACAATCTGAATGCAACACCAGATGGATGCTTAGGGTTCTGGATGCAGCACAGTCTGACATTCGTGACTGCCTCCACTGCATTGGTGATGCCATCTAATGTTTCACTGATGTAGTGGACAGATGGTGTCTGAGACAGTGTCTGCCTTTGAGAGCATGTTGTCTGTGCTGAAACATGTGGTTGGAGTTGGGTGTCAGACAAGTGGATATAGGCCAGCAACACAATCTGCTGGGAGTCCATGTGGCTGTGCACACTCACCCTCTGGTAGTGGAGTACCTCCATCACTACACAGGGAAGTGTGCTGTCCACACCACAACATGGCAGGCCATGAACACTTGGTTCTGGGTGGTCCCATGGGGGCTACAGGCCCAGCAGACAGCAGTCACCGTCAGGTACTAGCACCGCATCTGACCTTGGGCATGGTGCTGCCCATGCTATTCCTAGTGATGTCAGTTCCCATGTTCATGGCCAGAGACAGTGAACTGTCCACTCTACCAACTATGGTCCACAGCTGTACACCATACACATATGTAGAGGTAGAACTGGGCTTGACTGTGTCCATGCACACAGTCCAACACACAGGCAGATTGACAGGAGTGCTTGAAGGAGGACTGCTGCCTAATCACCTCCTGTTGCAGGTGTCACACCACAGGTCACTTGCCACATGTTTTGGGCTGTCATGGAGGCACAGGCACAATCTGAATGCAACACCAGATGGATGCTTAGGGTTATGGATGCAGCACAGTCTGACATTCGTGACTGCCTCCACTGCATTAGTGATGCCATGGAATGTTTCACTGATGTAGTGGACAGATGGTGTCTGAGACAGTGTCTGCCTTTGAGAGCATGCTGTCTGTGCTGGAACATGTGGTTGGAGTTGGGTGTCAGACACGTGGATGTAAGCCAGCAACACAATCTGCTGGGAGTCCATGTGGCTGTGCACACTCACCCTCTGGTAGTGGAGTACCTCCAGCACTACACAGGGAAGTGTGCTGTCCACACCACAACATGGCAGGCCATGAACACTTGGTTCTGGGTGGTCCTGTGAGGGACACAGGCCCAGCAGACAGCAGTCGCCATCAAGTACTAGCACCACATCTGACCTTGGGCATGGTGCTGCCCATGCTATTCCTGGTGATGTCAGTTCCCATGTTCATGGCCGGAGACAGTGAACTGTTCACTCTACCAACTATGGTCTACAGCTGTCCACCATACACATGTGTAGGAGTAGCACTGGGCTTGATTGTGTCCATGCACACAGTCCAACACCACTGTCACATGCAGGTCATCTACAGTCACACACAACACCTCCCCATGGCCCATGTAACCAGCAACCATTCCTGACTCACACACATGCTGTCAACTGTTTGGCATTGCCTAGGCCTCTGGCAACCCCAGACCACACCCTGTGCATGTGATGATACCTGTGCCACATCCCTGCCATCCATGTCATCAATGCGGGAACCTGCATATATGTGTCTGATGCACAGGGTGACTGTATAACTTTACATATGTTTGTGTAGTGCAGTAGTGTTATGCCATGGCAGTTATTGTTTGCCACAACAGGTACTGTATGCTGACATGTGTCAAGACTACAGATTAAATGTTGTGTATCTTTGTTGCCTGATGGTACACTGGCGGTAGTGTTACAGAATGACAGGTTTGTCACAGACCTGTGTATGTTTTCATCCCAGGAGTCTGAGCGATACAACTATGGACACATGGCGGCAATACAGTGGCACAGGATGGCAAGGCAGCACAGCAAAGATATGACATCAGCAAGGTATACCAGTATATGTGCATAACTCCCTAGGTGCATATGTGTAGAACAGTATGTCAGGGAGAATGAGTACAGTCAATGTCATCATGCTTTCATACCCTGTGACACATTCTACACCCTTGATACATGTCACCTGGGAATTCTGTGTGTATAACTCTAGATGGTGGCAGATATCAAGAATGCTTATGTAGAGGAGGGCAATTTAGGGCCAGCAGCTAGTCACAGGGCCATAAAATGCATAAACAATGCACATGGGGTAGGCCACATGGCCATGTCTCCAGTGCTGTAGGGGACATATTTACCCACACACATACACACACATACACACACACACACACACACACACACACACACACACACACACACACACATGTTGAATGCTGCAAGATTAGAACCCCTATCTGTCTAGTATTACGCACTACAGCTTGCAGTATTTATCGCATGTGCCACGCTGTTTATCTGATATTACACTGTCAGCTAGTGCTCTTATGGTGGGTGACATCAGCAGGCCTTGTAACAGAGGCCAGTGCTGAGGCCAGCAGCTAGTCAGTGGGCATAAAATGTGTAACTATTGCACAGAGATAGCCCATATGGGCTTGTCTGAAGTGCTGCATGGGGATATATTCGGACACAAAGAGTTACATGATGTGAGATTAGAACTCCTACTATTCTAGTTGTACACACTATAGCTTGCAGTACTTATCGCATGTGCCACAGAGTTTATCTGTTGTTAGATAGTCAGACAGTGCTCTTAAGGTGGATGACATCTGCAGGCCTTGTAGAGGAGGTAATTTAGAGGCCAACAGCGAGTCACAAGGCCATAAATGCTTATCATTGAACAGAGACAGCCCATATAGGCATGTCCATAGTGCTGTGAAATGATATAGTGAATCACCCACACACACACACACACACACACACACACACACACACACACACACACACACACACACACACACACACAAACACACACACACAGTTGGGGGATGTGAGATTTGAACTCCTACCTATCTTTTATTACACACTATAGCTCACAGTACCTATCACATGTGCCACAAGTTATGTCAGTTGTATATGCTGATGCAGGCACAGTACTTGTGGAGTAAGCAAAGTGGCCTTGTATTAGACAGCATGTGTGGCCTGCAGAGTGATACTGCTTGGTACTGTTATTGTATCTAGTGTCCTAAGGGTGGGATACCTGGTAATATCCCTGCTATGTGTGTACACTTACCAGTCAGGCCATATGTGGCTGTTTGCAGTTTGATAGGCAGACATGTGGCCAGGGACAATATGGCCTGTCCGGAATGCACTGCACCCATTGTACATTACGCCACCTGTGTACCTATGTTTGCCTGCAGGGTGACAGCCCGCAGGCTCAGGAGTCTGTGGGTGAGCACATTATGTACTGTTCCGGACTTGTTCTGGTGGCATCAGACAGCTGTTGTGATGTGCATGTGCAGATAACCCCAGCGTTCAGGGGTATGTGGGAACATCTGTACATCCCCACCCATATCTATATCAATGTGTATAACAGGGTTGTCTCCTTAAATGTAGTTGTGTGTGTGTCAGTAATGTAAATGTGTTATATAGAAGTATGCGGGCAGTCTATGAATCATTGTACTTTATATAGCTATATATGCATCTTGTTATTATATATATATATATATATATATATATATATATATATATATACATATATGTGTGTGTGTGTGTGTGTGTGTGCGTGCGGTAAACTGATGGAGACACTAATCAAGTGTGAGGGTGATAGGAAGAGACAGATATGTATACACAGCTGTATGTATGTACAGACATATTTCCACATAGCAAGTCTTTGGGTGGTAGAGGCAACAGACTTGGGCTCAAGTTAGCTAAGTGTAGGAGCATGCCCAGTGTGATTGTCAGTACTTACAAGGTGACTCCAGGCCAGCGCCACCTGTATTCCAGTTTGGTATTATTGTGTGCTGCAGGCCATTGGCTGCTGCACTTGTTACCACAGTACTGAAGTTGCCTGATATTGTCCAAGGCATTCCACAGCTGTTTGCTGACCTTAAAAGTGACTCAAACTTCAGAACTGTGCAAAGCTTCATAGACTGTCCAGACTTTTGCCACATATGTTTGATCTGTTTCACATAACATTATTGTTTTCTGGCAAATTTGTGGCAATTCAGTAAAGATTGAAGTAAATAAATAATTCAGACTCCATGCATATCAGGAGAGTTATGCTAATGCAGGAAGAGCAGCACCAAAAATATTTGAAGAGAAATACAAGCAAAGTTATCTGGATATGAAAAACTTTACATTATAAAAAAATAAGAAGACAAAGAGGAAAAGTAGAAAAGGAGATTAGTAATGGAGAAGTTAAAGAAGTAGGAACTGAAGTTATGGAGCACCTGCAAAGTGAATGATTCAGTGTAAAGAATCTAATGCAGAAAGCACCGCAACAGGATAGAGCAATGGATATCCAAATTAAGGAGAAACCAGTGGAACAGGAAGCAATTGGTCATGTGCCATATCAAGATATTTTGGAGTCTTCCACGGGAAACCAGTATAAACATTCACTTGAAGCTAGACAGCAAGGAAAGGAACAGGAAACTGTGGAAACTCTGATGCAGTCAGTGTTGAGGAGTGATAGGCCAGTGAGTTCTCATATGACAGAGCAATGGATGGCACAGGATGAAATTGAAGAGAAAGTGCCACAGGAAGATACTATAGAACTTTCTATAGAATGCTCGCAGTAAATGAAAAACAAGGGATGTACCCTCAGTTTGGAAGAAAAGGAGCTAAGAGAAGAGTTACTTGATTTAATAGACATAGATAGATATATTAGGGTCAATAAAATCCCAAAAGTCAGAACACTGATAAAACAAATAAACACAGTAATTAGGACTGTCCATAGAAATCCATGTGATATAACAGAAATAAACAGAATATATTACTGTGCAGCTAAATTAATAACTGATAAAAGTTCTACCACAAGAACACAAGATAGTGAGGGAAAGAAAGGGGAAAAATCGAATACCATCATGGAAGTATTGAATAGAGAAAACTATAAAGCAATTAAGACAAGAAGTGTCACTGTTGGAAGACTATAGAAGAGGGAATAGATCAACAAAAAAACTACAAAATATAGATGTGATAAAAGCAGTGCACAGTATTAGAACAGACCAGGATCCATCATGTACTATTGCAAATAACAAACTAAAAATTTCAGCACAGGTGGGAAAACTTAGAAGGTACACAGATAAATATAAAGGAAAAGTACAAAATAAGCAATTTATTGATGTCCCAAAAGTTTTATAGAGAACTGGGAAACAAGGTAAAAGGAGTTGTAAGACCAACAAAAAAAGAAGAAATAGATGCATTTTGGAGACGTATCTATGAAGATCTTGTGGAACACAGCAATGATGCTAAATGAATAAAAGAAGCAAAAGAAAGAATAAGAAGTTTAAAGGTACAGGATATGAAATGGGATGAAGTGACAGCCAGAGAGATTGAAACAAAGTTAAGAAAAGCCTCTGACTGGAAAACCCCAGGCCCAGATGCAGTACATAACTTTTGGTTAAAAGTATTAACATCTCTGCACAAAGATTTAGCCATGAGTAAGAACTATTTATATGTGTACCCCAAACAGACACTATCCTGGCTAACAACAGGTAAAACAATGCTCCTACTTAAGAGTGAACCTGCAAGCTACCCCAAAAATTATAGACCAATAACTTGCCGTCCGACGATGTATAAACTATACACGGGAATTGATGCTGACAGAATTTATAGCCATTTAGATGAAAACTTAATTATGGCAGTAGAACAAAAGGGCAATAAAAGAAGGTCATATGAAACAAAGTATCATTTGTTATTGTATAAAGTCATAGTGGAGATCTGTAAAAAGGGGAAAAAAATCTAAGTATGTCATGGACTGACTACAAAAAAGCATTTGATAGTATCTCACATTCATGGATAAAAGAATGTTTAAAAATGTATAAGATACACCCTACACTGATCGACTACAATACAGTGACCATGAAACAGTGGCAGACCACTTTGCAATTAAACCATGATAAAAATTCAAAGGGGGATATTCCAGGGTGACTCTCTGTCATCATTGCTATTCTGCCTTGTCCTTAACCCATTAAGCTGTTTCCTTAACAGCTTAGGCCATGGCTATAATTTGGCTCCTAGAAAAGGTTCAAAGGTAGGTACTAGGCTATAGGCCCAAGGGCCTAAGTAAGCCTAGCCAACAAGGTTCACTGGCTTACGCCACCCACAAAAGTTAATTTCTTGTGCCCCTGTCGAGCAGAGTCACAGAAGTGATCCCTGGGGTGTACTTCCTATTTCCCATCCAATCATCAAGATTTTTTTTGAAGAGTACTAATGTGGAACTTTGCTTGACATAGATGAATAGTTTGTTCCAGAGTATAGGAAGTCTCTGGGACAGGAATCTATCCCTCCAGCATGTCCTGTTTATTGTGGTGACATGGTTTAGGTCTCTAGAGCGTGTAGCTCGGAGGGACTCGGATTTCTTTAGGTGTAGCATGTCCAGCAGCTCTGGGTTTAACATAGCTTTATATGTTAAGCAGAGATCTCCTTGGAGTAGGCGATAAGCTACAGAGTAAAGCTGGAGTTTTTTGAGATGGTCAGTGTAGGGCATCTGTTTGAGGCCAGTAATCCTCTTTGTGAGGTACTTTTGTGGCCTTTCCAGCTGCTGCAGATGTCTTGTGAGGTACATTCCAAAAGGGGCGTTGTACTCTATAATGGGTCTAATGAGTGCCGAGTAGAGGGGACCAATGACCTCTTTTTTCCTGGATGAGAACCCTTTTGTGATGAGGTGTGCCACATAGAGGGATTTCCTGATTACTGTGGCAATGTGATTATCAAAGGAGAGACTACTGTCCACCTGGGTCTCAAGGTCTCTTATCACACATTTGGAATTAAGTAGACTGCCATTTATGTGGTAGTTCATGGGTACAGAGTTTTAACCAAAAGGGATGACAATGCACTTTTTGGCAGTGAGCTTGAGGCCATGCCTCTGACACCAGGCATCTGTCTCAGTGAGGTCCTTCTGTAGGATGTCCACATCATTTGGGGACTCGACTATGGCTCCTAGATTGTAGTCATCTGTGAACTAAGTTAGACAGAGGCCTTCTGTGTTAGCCTGTACTTCAGAGAAGTAGATACCAAACAGGAGAGGTCCCAGGACTGAGCCCTGTGGTACTCCACTTGTCACTGGTTTGAAGTCAGATTTGGAGTCTGCAACTTTTACAGTGTGGGTTCTGTCAATGAGCCAGTTGGCAACCCATCTTATGACGTAGGGATTTATACCTAGTTTAGTGAGTTTAGCTTTAATTCCAGAATGGGCGATGGTGTTGAAAGCCTTGGCAAGGTCAAGATAGGCTGTTTGAACCACCTTACCCTCGTGTACGGCTTTGGTGACTGTGTCTAAGAAGTCGATCAGGTTCAGAAGGCATGATCTGCTTTTCACAAACCTGAACTGGATGGGGTCCAGAGTTTGGAGGCTACCAATGTCTTTGTTTATGAGTTCCATGATGATATATTCCATGGCCTTGCAGACCAGGCTCGTCAGGCTAATAGGGTGATAGTTCCCAGGATCAGTGGTGGCTCCCCCTTTGTGGAGTGGGATAACTGTTGCTGTACACCATTCAGTGGGCACAAAGCCTGAGGTGTGACTATACTTGAACATGGTGCTTAGGTGGGGAACCAGTTCATTCTGAAGTTCATGTAAAACGCAGCCTGGGATGTTGTCCAGTCCCATGGATGCTGTGTTTTTGGTTTTAGAGAGTGCAGCTTTTACCTGCATAGATGTGATTACAGGGACTCTGCATTCTTCCTGTATAGATATGGGGCCTTTGGGGGGGGTGAGAGGGGGGTAAAGTTAGCATTGAACCTATCTGCCAGGATGTTGGCAATATCAGTTGGTTCTGTAATTTTTGTGCCATTGTGCTGTAACTCAGAGCAGATCTGGGTGTTGCCACTGAGATTCTTGACATAGCTATAGAATGCTTTGTGGCTGACCTTAGAATCAGTGGTGATTTTGTAGCTAGCTTTGGAGGATCTTATAAGGGATTTCAGCTTCTTATTGAGGCTGACCAGGGAGCTTCTCCACTCATGGGATTTTACTCTCTTTTGCAACAGTTTCTTCCTTCTGTTGCAGAGTTTGTTTATGGCAGGGGCCACCATATTGGCTTCCTTTTTTGGAGGATAGCATCTTGGTTCTGTTTGGGATAGCATGCACTCGTGTAAGTATTTATAGAGTGCATTTGTGTAGGATTTAGCAGTCGTAACTGTATTGTCCATCTGCATGGGTGTCATGAAATTCGTCACTTCTGTCTTAAGAAGCATGAAGTTGGCTTTGGAGAAATTTTTTACTGTGGTTTCCTCAATGGTGTCTGGGGGTGGGATGCGGATATCTAGGGTGATTAGCGTATGGTCAGATCTGACCAACGAGGAGTTGATTTCATGTGTGGAATACCAGTCACTCATGTTGATAATGACTAAGTCTAGGATATTGTTGCCCCTGGTGGGGGTGTGGATAGGTTGATCCAGGGCATTGGAATTTATGAATTCCAGAAAGCGTTGAGTGAAGGAGTTGGCACATGAGTAGTTTTCCCAGTTAATGGTGGGGTAGTTGAAATCGCCCATTATTAGGGTGTTTGGTTGAACCCTAATATTTTCCAGTATATCAAGAAAAGAGGAGTGGGAATCCTGGGGCATGGTGGGGGATCTGTAGCAAGCTACAATTTGGATTGCTGTTTTGCCCAGAGTTAGTTGCACTTGGATAACCTCGGATGCATTATGCTGTGCAACTAGCCTAGAGGTGTGGATATCCTTAATGAATATGGACACACATCCACCTTTGGTGTTCTGATCCAGGTTAGATGGCCGAAAAGTGTGGTATGAGTTATAGCTCTTTGTCGATAATTTAAAACTGTATTGCTTACCAGATGAGGAACTGAAAGCATAGCTGCAAGTTGTCAAAACCTTTTCAGATGATATTAGAATGTCATTTGTTCTTGATAAATATGTAAAAGCAACCATTAAAGCATGAAAACTGCAGCACCAGGATCAGTTTGGGACAATAATGTGATATAAAAGAACTTGAGCAAGAGGGAGTGTATAAATACTTGGGAACTGATGAAGGATCAGCAATAAAACATGAACAAATGCAAATAAAACGTAGTAAGGAATACTTTAGAAGACTTAAATTAATTCTGAAAACAGCACTGACATTTAGGAACAAAATCCAAGCTATAAACCATTTTTTCCTCATGTCCTAACTTACAGTTTTGGAGTGCTTGATTGGCCTTAAAATTTGTTGGATAGATTAGATATTAAAACAAGAAGGATGCTTCATGCTCACCAAATGATCTATAAAAATCATTGCATACCAAGATTATATATTCCCCATTCCAAAGGATGGATGGGCCTCCTTGAAATTGATTACATGTATAGATATGCAATTGTGGGACTCCACATATATCTGCTGACCTCACAAGACCTAAACATAGTGAAAATTTTGTAACATGAGGAGAATAAATCTAAGATGATGTCTCTGCTTAATCTAGCAGAAGCATATTGGCGTCAAGCAGGAATGGAAATCAAACCAGAAGTAGATAAAAATCAAGCAGCAACTGAATCTGCCAAAAAACAAAAAAAAGAATATAAGGTGAAGGACCAGATGAGAAGGCAAGAAATGGAGAAAACACATAAATATAGGTGCAAGTATAGAAAACTTCTGGAATAATCTCATGTTGATCAGAAACGAATGCAGGAATAGTTATGGAGAGGTGAATTTAAATCAAGAGATGAAAGGTTAAATATTGGTGGCCCAAGATAGCGGGCTACATACATGCTGGTTTAAAAAGTCCATTGAATATATGGGAGAAACAGACAAATGTAGGTTTTGTAAAACCGAATTGGAAACAGTCGCACACCTTGTTGCTGGTTGTGACATACTAATGACAGAAGGACTATATACTGAAAGGCATAATAATGTGGTAAGACTGTTTCATTGGGGACTGTGCAAACATTACGATATTGAAGTAGCTGAAAAACACTGGAAACATGAGCCACAAAGCATCATAGAAAATGATGACATCTACATCACATGGAATAATCCATTACCAACAGTACAAAAGGCAGATGTGAGGAAACCAGATATAGTGGTCCAAGAAAAGAAGACAAAAATAGCATTGATCATTGAAATCACCACACCCAGTGACTACAGTGTGTTACAGAGAGACACAAAGTTATAAAATATCAGGATCTGTGGGCAAAAACTAGAGCAATGTGGAAGAAGGATACCCAGATAGTTCCAATAGTAGTAGGAGCAACAGGTCTTATAAAAAAGAGTCTACAATCATATTTAGATATATTACCAATACATGTAACGCTATACAAACTGCAGAAGGAGTCATTACTGGGCATGTTATGGGTGCTGTGAAGAGCACTTTTGGCTGACATCAAAGAATGAGACAATACTAATTTCATGAACTTTAATCGTATCTTGACTTAGGAATGGAGTCCATTCCCATCATGGTATTAGAAACCCAAAAATTTGGAGAAATTAAAAATGCAGGACCTGTTATTCTATCAACATTCTACATTTGTAGGAGCACATATTTAAAAACCTGTCCCAAGCTATGGACCTTGGTCCCACTTTTATTCACTTTATTTGGCCAGATTTCCTGCTGTAAGAGTTTGAGAGGTATGATGTAGCTGGGGTACATGGTGAAATACCACACACAGGGTAACAATCTACATGTTTTTGCAGACTGTCCAACATTATGCCCCTTATGTTTGTGTTCCTCATACATTTGTCATTTCCTGGTGCTATACTGTACATCGGTCACTCACTTGTACCTACTGACACATTTAACTGATGGTCTTTACATCCTGCAGCTAATCTGACCTGTTGCAGCCTGCTGTTATACTAGCCACCTGCTAGGTTACTCAGAGTGTGTATAATGTCTCTCTGTAGGTATGGCTCTTTGTGCCCTGATTCACTGTGGCTTTGTTCAGCTTTCTTGCAGTAACAGATTGAGGGGTTATGACAGTCTGTGGGAATACCACCATATGAGCACCTCACATGCAAAAGATGTTGGATGCTGCCAGATTCAAACCATCAGCACCATCACACATACTACTGTTCCTGGCCCACTGAGCCACACCAGCTGCCAGACAGAGCGATTTCCTTCCTCACACTATCAACAAGATAGAGGAATTGTCTGGTCTGCTGGTATATCATTGCAGACTTACTGTTACAGCAGATGTATGGCAAAACAGATGTGTTTGGGGTGGGAGACAACCAGCCTATTCTGTGCTTGCATAGACAGTTGTGTGACTGTCCTGTGACTCCACTGTTTGGCATCTTCCTGGAATACTGCCATGGAGTTTCCAGCCATGTGGACTGGTGGCTATTATGGGGCACATAGTAGTGAATAGAGTACCTGTTGTCCCAAGTGGCTGTTAGATCTGTACAAGTAGCTCAGTAGCCCACTATAAATCTCTGCAAGTAGCCCAGTAGCACACTATATATAGCCCACTATATTTCCTTGCATATATGTGGCAGGTCCATACATATGCTACCATATTGTAGTACCACTTACAAGTAGTGTACAGGAGAATGACTTACCTTGTGAATGCAGCAGTTGACAGACCTGTAGGTGTTGTCTCTTGGCCAAGGTCAGGGCATACTGGGCATGCCTACCTCTGCCTACAGGGACAGTCTCAGGGGGTCCCTCCTCCGAGTCCCCCTGTGGGTGTGGCTGTGGTGACCTAGGCACTTGTGGGGGCTGTGTATCCCTCACTTTGCTGATCCTGCTGCAGCTGTTTCCACATGCTCATATTGTGTAGCATGGCACATAATGTGGACATCTGTGCACATGTGACTGGAGAGTACTGCAAGGCTCCACCAGATATATCGAGGCACCGGAACAGTGACTTCAACAGCCCAAACACATGCTCTATGATGTTCTGGTTTGTGCATGTGCTTCATTATGGCATTTTTTGGTTAGTGTATGTGGTATGTATTTCTGATGGGTGTCATCATCCAGATTTCCAGTGCGTAGCCAGCATCCCCCAGTAAATGGCCATGTGGGATGTCACCCTAGCAAACATCTGGTACAGCTGTGATGCATGCCAGATATGGGAGTCATGATAACTGCCAGGGCTGCCAGCACACACTTTCATGATAATACCTTGGGCATTGCATAAGACCTGGCAGTTGATGAAGTGGTACCCCTTGTGATTGACATTGATTCTACCCTCATCACTGGGTGGTGCCTTGATGTGTACATGAGTACAGTCTATGAAACCCAGTACCTCAGAGTAGTGTGCTACATGGTAGAAGAGCTACATACTGCTGGCCCTCTCCTCGGGGGCATGGGAAAAATAAACGTGCTCACTGGCATGAGGTAGCATGGCATCCAAGAACTGGTGGAGTACCCTGAAAGCAGATGCCTGTGAGACCCACATCATGTCCACAGTTGGTATTTGGAAAGTACCTGTAGCTAGTATCCTAAGGGTTACACATACCTTTGTTTCCACTGGGATGGGTTTCCCTCTGTTGGCTCTGGGTCTGAGTTGAAGACGGCAGAGTTCACTGAGTTGTTGTAGTATGTCCCTGTCTACCCTGTAGCTCTCTACAATCTCCAGCTCATGTGGATCCTGGTAGATTACCCTGGGCCTGAACTATCTTCTCCTTTTTAGTCTAAGCCTATGGTCAGCATCAGCAGCAGCTGCACTGACTTCAGCATCTAGCACATACATATATAGCAAACCTGCAGCAGCCCCTAGCATTCTCTAGGTTACAATTCCCAAGTCTGTACTCCAGTGGTGCAGAGTATGGGGGAAAATCAGATTGTAGGGTGTATGCATACTTTATAGAGCTGTGCTGTAGGTGTACTCTGTGTGATTGGCTAGCTACCATGCATTTCACCTGCCAAGTACATCATTAAGGGGTTTAATGGTCCTAGTTTAAGTGAAACAGGGCTCATCAGTAATTAATATATCATTGGCTTTCTCAGCCATTTTTTTGATAGCCTTCCTTGCTGAGCACTACAGCTTGCAGGGCAAACTGACGCCGCAAGGATAAACAAAGCTTAGCAGTCAGTAGAGACATGCCCATTGAAGGTCACGCTCAGCATGGCTGCATGCCTTGCAAACACACTCAAACCCTCTGAAACATGTGCCATAAGATAAACAAACCTTAGCAGTCACAAGACACCTCCCCTGCTGAGCAGGGCGGTGCGGCGTGCAAACAAGTGTCATTGAGCTACAATGAGCTTGTGGACACACCACTTTTGATGTCAGCTACCTCTTTTGTGGACACCAACATTATTCTGTGCCTACACAGATGGGATCTGCTGACACAGATACCCATTTGTGCTATTCAGTAACCCCAGGTCATTTGTATACAGATCCATGCACAGTACCTGGTAACTACACAGTTTCAGGCCCTGTCTTCTTAGCAACCACAGCAGTCCTACATTGTACATACTCCATGCAGGGTTCTGTAATGCATTACTGTTACATGCTCACAAAGTCTGCTTTTTACAATATTCTTATATTTTTTTTCCATAACAGCATGTTTGTGAACTGCGGTGCACCATGCAAACACACTCAGTAAACATAACCAGGTTATTAAAAAAAATGATTTGACATTATTTTCCATACGGTTTTGGACACACAGTGGTTACTCTTGCACATATCTGTGTCCTCTATACTATTTCTGGCACTGTAACTACACTTTTACAGCCTTTGGTGTCATTTTTACATCCTGTACACAGAATTTTTCTGTGCGCATTATAGACACCAGGGTCTGCACAGCTGCCTATCTGCTTGCTGGATCACTCTACCTGCCTCATTTAAATGCATTTCACCTGCTTATAAGGTGATTTGCATTCCACGGATACTTCTGTGTTGGTACGCTTGTGCACGCCCCCAGCTCCCTTTACTGGATTGCGCATCTGCTTACTTCCATGTAAGCACCGTGCCACTATGCCTACATGGCAAATAAGTCCATGTAGGCTTTATTAAATTCCCCCTCTGCCTTTACATATGTATGCAAGATTAAAGTAATTAAAAAAGGGCAGTGTGTGTGTGTGTGTGTGTGTGTGTGTGTGTGTGTGTGTGTGTGTGTGTGTGTGTGCACGCGTTTGCATGCATGCATATGTGTGTGTGTGTTTGTGTATGCTTGTGTGAGTATAGGTGTCTGAATGTGTGAGTTTCTGCATGCAGCAGAGTGCTTTGGTTTAGGAGAATCCTAGCACAGTGTTTGATTCAGAATCATGGTAATGACTGTATACTGAAGTCTTTCTCGTTGTGGCTATACCATATCTCTGAATGATAAGGTGTTTCCTTCATGCTAATTGACCAGCCTGGGGAGAGAAATTCTGTGAATTCCAGAAAAGATTCATTTTTAACAGCAAAATTAAGTTTATATAACCGTTATGTGGGATTTTAGGAACAATGAGGAGGGCTGTGTGGGGCATTATTGTACAATAAGATGTGGGATATAAACCAAGTAACAGAATATTAATAGTACAATACGTTTTCTGAAAAAGCAAAGTTGAAAAGATTATGAATGAGAAAGACAGCTATTTTAGTTGGTGTGGATGGTATTTACACTTGAATTGATTGTATGATTAAAAGAGGAAGTAAGGCACCATACTCATTTTTGATAAGTGCCATGGGATCTTTCACATCAACCTCTGTTACAATGAACTCCAGGCAGATGGGACATAGAGTTAACATCTTATCCAAAGAATGGCATCCCCTGAATTCTTTATGCTGGTGAAGCATTACAGCAAAATGTGTGTCAGATTTCATGCAGATCACAGAGTGGGGTTTGGCCTTATTGGCCTAAATGCATCCACATGGACTTAGAAAGAAAAAGTAAAAAATAATGGACATTCAGAAGTTATATAGCTGAAACACTTGATAGCCTTAAGAGGTCATTTGCATATATCCCATGGGCCTCTTTTTACAGGAGGTTTAACGTATCGCACAGTGAAAACTATAGCTTGGCTAGGTTTTTCTTGTAGTGTTTTTAAACATGGAATTTATGACAATATGTCTAATTTAAGGCAGCTCGATTGGCCTTTTTGTGTGTATTTTGCTGCACCATGCCTTGTTAATTTGCTGACTTTCCCTTCATTATAATAACTGATACATATTTTACCACCATTTCTGTTTTCATCCTCTGAGCAGAAGCTTTCTGAGGAATCATGGTTGTGAATGCCATGTGTCTACAGTGACATGATTCGCATCGAAGCTGTATTTTATAATTAGTTATTACAGTTTATTTTCAGATGTATGTTGTCTCTCTCTCTCTCTGGACTTTGTTATGCATTAATAACCAGCTATGTGTTATATCATAGTTGTGGTGCTTTAACCACAGAATAAAAGCAGCTGCGACTTTCTAACTGTAATAAGAGAAGATTTTTGTTATACTGATTTCTAATTCAGAATAGCCAGGTCACGAATTACACAAAAACTTTTACATAAAGCTTGGTAACAGCATTTGTTAATGTAAAATTAAGGCAGACCTTTGCAATGTGCTTTAAAATGGGAGAGAACTCTCTTTACTCCCGTATTTTGGGGAAGTGATGCTGTATGGCTCAGTGGACCTTATATCGACTAAAAACAGCTGGGTAAGTGTAGAATTAAAATTTCTTAATTCACAAATCAATATGAATTAACAAATCCCTTTGGTACTTATTTATCTATTGAAAAGGAAATAAAATTGAATGTTACTACTTATAAATGTAGTTTTATTTTAAAGAGAATCTTTGGAATATAGTTTCAGAACTGCTGTCTTACTATTGCAAAAACTTCACTAAGATCTTTCTTATTAACATTCCATAAGTGTCCCATGGCACAAAATGGATACCAAACTCTTTGAAGTCATAAATCTTCACGTGTTTTGAGTTCGTATTTGTTGCAGTCATATCACATTCTCAGGGCATTTGTCTCACGAATGTTTGACATTCTTGAGAAGTGAGTTCAGCATTCTAACCCCTGGGGTAAGTTAGTTTCCAGTCAATCCATATTGCTTAAGAAGCACCATGGTTCTTGTACTGTGACTGCATTACTGTAAAGTGGAGATGTGCATTTTTATGCTATGCTACTCATGTTGTCATTGTATACACACACACACATATATATATGTATATATATATATATATATATATATATATATATATATATATATATATATATATATATATATATAAATGCTAGAGACAGGGGTATAACTCAGTATAGGATGCATTAAAAGCTTAAAAGCTGACTTTCATGACTGATCACTACATTTAACACAGACTTCACCTAAATATCACATATTTCACAGCAGTTTAATCCAAAAATGTCATGCTGATCTAATGTGTCCAACTCATTCCAGTATCCCAGTATGATTTAGCAGTGGCACATTGAACTGGACTGATTAAAAAAAATACATTTAACTGCAGGGTGTAGAAAGAACCCAGGCAAGTGAGTTATTAGTTCAGAGGATGATCTTGTCATAAAAGAATTGTGATTATCTGCCTGAGGTACTGAAATAAAATGTAAAACTAGGTCTCTGTTTCTTGTGGGTTCTGCATATGCGCTTTTGTTAAGGTTTGACAAAGTTTAGGTTCAGCACTGATGCTTTATCCATCATGGCACTATTAATTTTCTTTATAAAGTTGGGTTTTTGCCTTCAATTTTATAATGATGCAGTTTTATGTCAGTACTCCAAGGGTTATCGTCATAGTATAAACTCATGATTCCAAAAAAAAAAAAAAACTGAAATCCTGCTTGAATGTCTCTTAGCATTTATACATCTGATTACCAGTTTGACAAAGCTAGGCTTTGTGACTATAATGTAAAATAAAATAAAATATATTTTTGTACTCAGAACAGACAACAATGGTTCATAGTTTACTCTCATATTTTTCATTCAACATGATTTGGTCCGGAGCTTATTCATTATTTTAATTAACTACTGATGCTGGGACTCATGAATATTTTACACTTGACAAATACATTAGGTATTTTTGTACAACTCAAAAAGGATATCATTGGAAGTCTTGATTTAGATGTAACCCTCTTCTTACTCTGTCTGGCTTATAACTGGACTGGCATACAGCTTGTATAGGAGATATATATATATATATATATAGAAAACACATAACTACAATGCCAACTTAAATGATAAATAAGTGTATAGCACCTTGGCCTTTCAGTCCTTCCACTAGAAGACCATGGGCTAAGGTGCTACACAATTATTTACAAGGTAAAAATTGTTTTGCACTTACATGCTTTTTGTTCCTTCACTGTTACCTTAAAGGTGTACACAGCACCTTATGTGAATGTACCAGGCAGGGATTGACATTCTGTATACTTCCAAGATACTAGAAGAGGCTCTTGAGAAGTATGTGAAAAAAAATCTTGGAGTATAGACCCTCTTAAAAAAGTAGTTAGCCCCTGAAATCTAGCATTGCATGGAACACCCCCACCATATTATCAACATGTGACGACTCTAACCATGATGACTGCCACTTTCATTTTCTCTAATGACTTTACATTGACCAGTGCCCCATCTGGCCGCTCCAGAAATGGAGTCAGCAGATCCTGTAATCCTCTTACAGCCTACTAGTATTTAAAGTCCCCCACCTCCGCTTCTTCTTGAATTAGAAATCTTAATGACCTTAAACCTCTGCTGGTGGCATACAGAAAAAAATCTCTGATTATGGCCAACACAACATGTGTTTGATTAGTGGATCTATATCCTTGACCAAATAGGAAGGGAGTATTTGCATACTCATCCAGAACAGGAGGATGGCTGCCTCAGCTGGGTCACACTGCTGCTCTGCTAACAAAGCACCTGCTGGGGAGTGGAGGCATGTCAGAATATAAGGAGGTGGTGCTGGGGTAATCATTTGAAATGTCTGGATATACTTCATTAAGTCCTGTAATATAGAGAGTAAATGGCCATAAAAATGTACTTACATGTACTAAGTCAGAAGTGGCTATTTATCAGAATATTCCCTTTTCACTGAGGTATGGCTGTATTGGAGTTGGTATATATAAATATGGGGGTGTGTGGGGCTTGTCCACCCTGCAAAAAAAAAAAAAAAAAAACAGGTTTAAAGGAGAAAAGTGATGTTCAGTATTCACTCTTCTCCGTAATTTTTGGTCTTTTTTTGTGTGTGTGTCATTACTTAGTGTGATTGGTTCTGGCTTTTCAGTGCGGAGCCTGTGTAGAGAATATGTGACATGACCACCCAAGCTGTTGATCATAGCCTTTGACATTCCAAGTAAACAAGCTTACATATGTGGACAAAAGAACACAGATGGTCCTCAGACTGATACAGATGCTCACAGCACCACCATGGGAAAGGTAAGGCCATTCAGAAAAATGGCTGCCATAATTGGAATGCAGAAAAAGTCACAAGCAACCCCAATTTCTACCTGTATTATGCCCCCAATGAAAAAAAAAGAGCTGTACTCCCCTTGCTTCCTACACTCTTTAGGTTAGTGACTGCAGTCCCCAGAAATAACATCTGCAATCTCTGCAGTTCCTCAAACTTACATCTCCCCAATTCAATGTCAAGGATCAAATGCCTTGAAATTGTTAAATTACTTCCCAGTGAGCATGTCAGCACTTCAGGCAGTACTGGATTTTTTTTCTGAGTGTTACTGCTGAACTCCTGCACTAACAGCAGCCTTATATCACACGTTGTATCACGAGTTTAGACCAACATCTAGAAAAGTTAAAAAGTAATAAATCTAGGAAAATCCAATGAGATGTGGTGGCTTACCTACAGGGCTTAGCCTATCCACCCCCCCCCCCACCATCACAGAATTGGAATTTATATACCAACAGTAACCAGAGCGACAATATATTGGTTCTTAGAAGTGAGATCCACTCAACAGGCGAGCAGATCATAGATGAAGAATTTGATAACACTACTGTATTAAGAAGGAGTGAATGTATTCGTAACTCCAACACCCATAACACCAACAACATAGAAACCAACAAAGTGAATGAATCAAATTTTCACAATGTGAAACACACAGGGGCAGTACCAAAACAGAATCATTATCAGAGAATCAGGAACAAACAATGGAACCACCAACGGAGATGGTGATTCAAAGCAGATCCTGGCAACTGACCATTGTGACAAACTTGATTGGTGACTTTAAAATCTACAATTACTCATCTATTGATATAGATCCCACGATCTTGAACATTTTATCTAAAGGTCAAACTTTTGTCCCTTCTCAACATCTAATTGTTGCTAAAACCTTAATAGACATTAAACATTTTGTTCGAAAATTAAACCTAACAATTTTGCTAGGAAAAGGAAACAGAACAGAAAGAATTTAAGGTTTCTAGCAAGTATAACCCACCCCTACATCCCACACTATCATTATTTGAGAACGTATGCAAACTAGACATATGGTCCTTAAACAAGAATGAAAGGGGCCAAAAGAGGCATAAAAAATCTTTCTTCCATTCTCCTACAAATGACAACATCGGTAAGGAAGAACGACAGGCACTGGATATGTTGAGAACATCAGAAGTGAGGACCATCAAACCTGACAAAGGTGGTAGATTGGTAATTCTAGATGAGGCTGATTATTTGATCTGGATGAAAACCATACTGCATAGCAAAGCTTACACTAAAGTTTCTTGTAATGAACTACATGTAGCTTATAACTGCATCAAAGGCTACCTGAATGATTTGTTCATTGAAGCTAAAATCAGTTTAGACCTGTTCAATTACATGTGTATGCCTTTTCCTAAGATTCCGATGATGTTCGGAATCCCGAAAATCCATAAAAGCCTCACCAATCCACCAATGAGACCTTTAATTGATGCCTGTAACTCCATCACGTATCCTTGTGCCAAAGTAGTAGATTCTATACTACAGTAATATCTACATCATGAACAGCAAATATGCAAACACTCCTGGACATTCTTAGAAAAAATTAACAAGCTTACTTATAAGACTGACCAGAACTTTATAACACTAGACGTTAAAGACTTATACACTTATATTTCACACCAGGAAGGAATAGAATGGGTTAACTTGATGTTAAGAGAGAGAGGGGCAACACCTTTGGAATTATACTTAGCTGATATTCTAGTGGACATTATTCTCACTAACAACTACTTTTCATTTGATAAAGAATTCTACTTCCAAAAAATCAGAGTAGCCCTGGTGTCACCCTGTGGAGCTAGCCTGGCCAACTTTGTGATGGCATATTGGGAGAGGGAGAACATCTTTAAGGTTCCAGTTATTATGCAAATAATAGTTTTCTACACTCGTTGCTTGGACGATATTTTTATTTTATTGCTTGGGAACCGGACACAAGTCACTGAACTAGTCAATTACTTCAACTCGTCTTCTGACTTCTTGAAGTTCACTTTTAACTTTGATGAGGCATCTATTGACTATATAGATATTAATCTTAAAAAAGACAGGATTTCAAATAGGTATTTAGCCAAAATTCATAGAAAAAAGACCTATTCTAATTCATTCTTGCATTTCTCCAACTGCCATCCTCACCACCAAAAAAGATCAGTGGTGAAGGGACAACTGGTAAGTGTAGCAAGAATTTATTTATTTATTTATTTATTTTACCTTTGTTGACCGGGCTAGTCCAACTGGATATATATCCGTTTACAGTAGAGGCCCGGGGAGAAAAGCTCCAGTACATGCAAGAAAAAAATATAACACTGGCATCTACAAAAAGTTATTTTAAAGCAATATAAAAGTTAAACAGTTTAAAAAGAAGAGAAATTACCTAATCAAATCTAAAAACATATCCGATAAGTTCAACAAATTGAAAAATAGGCAAACTTTTAAGAAGTAACTCTCAACAATAGAAAGTGTAAGTTTAGAGCTCAGAAAGGGGGAAGGGTAGCAAAAATTAATGTGGGGAGACATGCTTTCAGTCGGGATTAGTACAAGGACATAGCCATTGAGTTTTAAGATGTTCCTTGATATGTTTTTTGAACAGTGAGGTTGAAGAATTGTCTCATTAGATGACGATTTTAACATAGAATGCCAGTATTTGAGCAATTTATTTCTTCAAAGGGACTACCCTAGAGAGTTAATAGAGTCCCTAGTTGAAGATGTCAAACACAAGAGATCTGTAGGCTTCTATGTTCCTTTATTAGCTGCAAACGACATACATAATGAATTTGATGACAATATAGTCAACCATTCACCAACTACAGCAGACTTCCAATTAACTTCATTAGACAATAAAGAAGTTAAGGACTACAATACTACCTTTATTACCACTTTTAATGTCAGCAGCATTATGGTCTCAAACATTTTACACAAGAATTGGAAGCTTTTACATTCTGACATTTTTATTATGGACAAAGTGAGTACCAAACCAAAAATAACAAATAGGAGAGATAGTAATTTGAAAAATTTATTAGAGACTAAAAAGGACATAACACACAATCTCCCAGGGATGTCCAAATGTAACGTGTAAATACTGCAAGCACATTAACACAGGCAACAAATTTGAAGTAAGGAACAAACATTACTTTTTAAAGAAAAAATTCAATTGTAACTCGAAACTAATAGTTTACTTAGCTAAGTGTGTAACATGGTGCAGCGTTCTATATAGGAAAGACGGAGCGTAGAATCTGAGATCGTATATATGAACACCTTTATGCAATTGACGATCAAAAGATTGAGAACGCCTTAGCCAAGCATACTGTAGCATTTCTTGGTCACACATTTAAGTTTACTGTTATAGATCGAACTCCAGTGGATGATAGAGGAGGACCATCATCTTTGAAATTAGAAGAACTAGAATTATACTGGCAACTGCCATTGAATGCCTATAGCTTTCCGTGCATTAATGACGTGTACCATTACTTGTTTTTTAAAATTAAAGAGTTTATGTAGGTAACATGAATTTTATGAACATATTTGAAATATTTTTATGTATGGAATTTTTGGTATGCATTGTATATATTTTTATGTTAATTTGTTTACTCTATTTTTTATTAACAGACTGGTATTTTATTTTATTTTAAGTTAGTGTTATTCATGCACTGTAACTTTAACTAGCAGAGGAATGTAGTACTGGTTGCTTAACACTTGTAAACACTCCCATTTGACTTGGATTATTGGTTGTTTCAATACATGTGCCTTAGCAGATTTTATAAAGGAAGTGTTTTACCATTTCATTTTATCTGAAGAAGTCTGTCCATAGAGGCAGACGAAAAGCGCTTCATTAAATTTGTGTTTTTTTTTTTTCTCATAGCAGTCCTCTGGTTTTGCTTTTTTATAGTTAGTTTATTTTTTATTTTTTCATTCTTCTTCCTGTTTGTCCCAAACCTTCTTCACCAGATTGATTCCTTCCACATCAGTCAATAAGGTGTCCAATGTCAGAATGTTGCTTAACAAGCATGCTTTTTCCCCAAATTCAGAACATAATCACAATGATCCATACATTTTAAGTCATTGTGTTTCAAAAAATAAGACATACAATGCTTCATAGAACATCTAGACCCTGGTAGCATCTACAACTCAGGTTGGAGAAGTGGAGTTTGACAAAGGCTTATTGAGGGCTTTTGCACTGGACTCACCTATTCTACAATTGGCCTCACTCAGAGGTGTGCGAAGAAGTAGCTTGTGCTTGTGGGCAGTGGGGGCTGGTAATAGTAAGATTATTTCTTAAATTCTCATTGCAGTCAAATCTCAGAGGTGTGCACAGAATGTCATTGTAACTTATTTGGGACTGTGGAAAATGTGGTCATTATTTATTGAAATTTTCTTCACAATTAAACTTCAGAGGCATACACAGGCCACTGTGGCTTTTGTGGAGCTGTGACTGTGGTTATTATTTCTTTAACTTTTAACACAATCATACCACACAGGTATGCACACAAAATCACTATAACTTGTGTAGCAGCAGTATACTATCTAGGAGCAACAGGCTGGCATATATGACTTTGATAGTTTTCCTCTTTTCTCACACTCAGATATCAGAAGTCGATATTCAGGTGGTTAACTTTGGGAGCTAGGAGTGAGGAAGGGTATTGTGAATATACATCTGTGATCAACAAGTTAAAATATGTTACTATATTCTGGTTGTCAGATGGATACAAAGATTGTACCTGTCATTTTAGAGGTGAGGATGAAGAGGTGAGCTGCCTGATATGACAGCAGCAACTTGAAATATATGACAAGGCCATTTATTGAATCACTTTCATCCAGATCTAAAGTTAGAGGGATACACAAAAGGTGGCTGTCTTCCTTCTATTTTACATTTGGCAGGGAGATAAACACTATTCTAAGATATGATTAATGTATCTTTGCAAGCATTTATCTTCAAAGTTTATTGGGAACTACTTTTCTGTCAACTTTGATCATTAAGCCTTGGGCGCAACTTACTTCTTCCTTGAAGGAAAAAAAAATAAGACTGAATTTGTTTAGTCATGATTTTTGTGCATGCCATAATTATAACAAAAGATTGGGGGGAGAATCTCTAAACTGTACCTCACATCATCTAGAATCCCATGACGTCTGAGGTCCAGGTAACCTCTAGATTATCAGCTTAGGTCTATTATATTCTCCACCATTATTACACTGCAGTCTTGGCCATTTAGGGAGTGATGAAAGGATGCAGGAAGAGAATGAAGAGCAGGAAATAATTATTTTCTTTAGCCATAACTTTTGTTTATGCCACCTTTGTCTCAGAAGGTTTGAAAAATGCTGTAAAATTCAACTCCGAGCATCTAGAACCCAATAGCTTCGGGGGCTGATGCCTCCGTCTTAATTCGACTATTTTCTTCTCAATTGTTATGGTCTAATTGTGGATGGCTGAGATATATTGAAACAATGCAGGAATATTGTGAAGAGTCGAAAGAGGTATGAGAAAACAAGAAAAAAGTAAGGCCGGGATGTGGAAAAGTAGGGGCATACTGGGGGGGAGGGGGGTCAGTGGATAGCATGGGGACCATGGAGTCCTTTTCCAAGGGTTTCATTCCAACAAAAGTCAGAGTTAAAATATTCAGTATATCAATTTAAGTATATCACACAGCTTATCAACAAGGTCTGTTACTCACCAAAAAACATTTCATAACACTGTAACACTCGGATATAAAAAAAGTATGCAACATGCTTGGTTTTGTCAGATATCTGGTATGCAACAACCCTTTTGACTGTGTATTTATTTACTACTGTGTATCATGTACCTGATTGCATAACAGTGCTTAACATGCCCTTGCAAGCATTCCTTAAACTGTTTAATTTAAGTTTGACTACTGGCTTTGTACCTGATGTGCAACACACAGCACTAGTGATGCCCCTTGTTAAGGCCGGCCTTACAACTGACCTGGGTAGTTAAAGTCCTAGCCTCATCTACAAAACCATGGGGTGTATCATAACTAACCTCATAAACTGTGATATTAAGACTCTTGTTTGACTTGACCCTCATCAGTTTGGCTTTGTGAAGGGTAGATCCTTTCTAGTTAACCTGGTAAAACTTCTTCAAAAGAGTTACAGAGGCTGTAAATGTTGGCCACAGTGGTGTATCTTGATCTGGTGAGCATCTTCAACACAATTCCCCATGCTGTCATCATACAAAAGCTAAGTGCTTTAAAAATTGGCTCAAATATGATAAGATGGATAACAAACTGGTTGAAAGACAGAGCCAATACAGTGTCAGTTGAAGATGCTTCATCAATAGTTTGAAAGTGACAAGTGGTGTCTCTCAGGGCTCAGTGCTGGGACCTCTTGTTTTTGGTATTTACTTCTCAGATCTCTCAACTGGACAGCCAAGACCATTGGCATTTAAACTTTGCAGATGCCTGCAAATTGAAGGTTGTTATTAAGTTACCCTACAATATTCAAACTCCTCTGAATGAACTTTCTCAATCTCAAGCAAATCCTTGGTTTAATAAAAATGAACTCAGACTTAATGCTAAAAAAGTGTATCATGATTTTTGGTAGACAGTCCCTCCCCACATCATACTGTACAACTCACACACCACTGCAAAATAAACATTTTGTCAGGGACCTAGAAACTTGGGCTCATAGGTCCCTCTCTTTTGACCATCATGAGACAATACTTGTCAGGAAATACTTTTATTTACCCTACCAAACTGCCAAGGGAATAGGATCACAGTCTAAAGAGGCAATCACTCCCTTATACTCAGAATTCATCAGGCCAGTTATCAAATACAACACTCCCCATTTGGGATACAACACTCCCCATTTGGGATGTATCTCACAAAATTCATCAAACAATTAGTAAGACCCCAAAGGCTCCTAATCAATAAAATCACAGGCCTAACGTCCCTGAGCGACTAAGAGATGCTGGAAAATCTGTCCCTTTATTCAGTGTGTTACAAACTTTTGAGGAGAGATCTGTCTTGCTTTCTGCACCATTAGAGACTTAGTTGTCCAGGTCCTCCTGTTTATCCACTAGTCCAGTATCTTCACCAATATTTGAACAAAGGGACCTAAATCTTACAGTGAAGAGGCATGCTTATAAGGAGCACCTCCCAATCCTTTGGAATAAACGTCCCCTACATGTTAAGCAGTGTGATTCACTATCTTACTTTAAATATAAACTAGTGACTGGGTGGGTATCCACAAATTTACTCTGGGTTGTATTGGTATGGCCTTCCTGGAAAAAGGCGATGCTGCCTGAGTGATGGTACTGGTAAGGCATGAATGGTCGTAAAATTAGCTGGCCTTGAAATATGTATGTATCTAAACTGTTTTTATGACTTACAGTCATAGCTTGTCAGGACATCTCTGCCTGCACTCATAATTAACAGCATAAGGTTGGTATAAGAGAATGAACAAATGAATAATTAAACACAGTGAAATGATTACTACATTATAAAAGTCAGTCTAACACTAGTAAAATGTGTATCTGTGAAAACTTCTGCCTAAAACAGGGTATTAGACAGGAGAGCAAAAGCCTATCCTGGTAGTCAGTGGGTGAAAGGCAGTAAACATGCAAGTCTGTGCCAGCTTATGAAAATTAAACTTTACTTGTGGAACATACCTCTCAACTGTAAGTATGGACATGAATTTAAGGTCTGATTTTACTTTTGTAAACTGTTGTCTTTACTGCCATTGTGTTTGCAAAGGGTTGAAACACTAACCTACTTACCTGCTAAACAAACAGCAATCAGTCAATAAACAAATAAACTGTATAGAATTTTGTAGAATATGCCTGATTTTTGCCTCCTATTTTGGCCTGTCCTTCATAAAACATTTGATTTTGTGGTAAATCACTCATTATACCATGACCCCCTCATTAATATTCCAAAACGTGCATGATTGGCCAGCGTGCATGTTGTAAATCGACTTATACTAATGGAAAAAGGTCTGGTCGCCCGGACTTTTCCCATTAGTATAAGTCTTTTTTAAAACACTGTCTCGCTATGTTAAAGGAGTTTAACATAGCGACACAGGTTTAAAAAAAGCAACAGAGATCTCCGTTGCTTTTTTTTAAAGCTGTCTCGCTATGTTAAACTCCTTTAACATAGCGACACAGTGTGTAAAAAGCAATGGAGATCTTGCTTTCTCCGTTGCTTTTTTTTTTTAAACCTGTTTCGCTATGTTAAATGGGTTTAACATAGCAAGACAGCTTTAAAATAAGCAACGGAGATCTCCATTGCTTATTTTAAAGCTGTCTCGCTATGTTAAACCAATTTAACATAGCGAAACAGTTTGTAAAAAGCAATGGAGATCTTGCTTTCTCCGTTGCTTTTGCCCACAGCTTTGATGTACTGCGTAGGCATGCGCAGTATATCAGAACGTCTGCGGAATACCAGACAACTGCGGAAGGGCAGCAAGGAGGCATTATACAATGCCATTATTTAAGAAAAGTAATTATTTTTTTTCTTAAATAATGTCATTGTATAATAGCAATAACCCACGCCTGGGTATGGGTAATGCTGGATTTACCCACGGTTGGCTTTGAAACCATGTCAACCATGGGTAAATCCAGCATTACCCACACCCAGGCTTGGGTTATTGCTATAGTATCATACCTATCAACTCTCCAAAATTTCGCAGAATCTGTGGTTTTCTATCAAACCATTGAGGACTGTGCTCACTAAATAATGAGACATTTTAGTCTGAAACTTCATATCCTTCACAAAATGTATGGTAATGCAAAACCCATTATGTGAGTAGCTTTATCAGTTTATAAGAGCTATATTAAAACTCTTTACCTGATTTTGTCCCTTTATGACCCCATTATTTTTTGGCCTTATTCAGAATTCTTAAGGAAAAAGTAGAGAGGTATGCAGACGATTACAGTAAGTCACTAAAGGCAGACAATAAAGTTTTAAGTTTCTATTGTTCAGGAAATGCATATTGATGCAAAATCTGTTTTGTTAAAATTATAAATGAATAAGTAATAGTTAAAAATTGTCCCTAGATTTGGGCCTTCCTGTCCCCTGTTATTTTGGCTTGATCAAAAACTCTTGATGAAGGAGGTTGACTGGTATGTATATGGAACCCTCACATAGGTGTTTTCATGGTAACTGTGAGTTAGGCAGCTGGAAAAAAAAGATACAATACTCAAGTCATCTTTTTCTGGCAGCCTGAGCCTGTAGTATCTTTGAAACTGAAATGTGAATGATTTATAGGTTCAGAGGTGTGTACTAGGCTAATGGCCCTGGAGCCTTTACAAGCCTAGCCCATAGAAGTGCCCTGGCATTGTGCTGCCTGCCATTAGTTCCCAGTGCCTCTATCAAGTAGATCCACTGGAGTGATCTCCGGGGTGAACTTTCTATTTCCCATCCACTCATCAAGATTTCCCTTGAAGAGGGCCAGTGAGGTGCTCTGCTTGGCATGTATGGAAAGTCTATTCCAGAGCATGGGCAGTCTCTGGGTTATGAACCTGTCCCTCCAGCATGTTCGGTTGATTGTAGTAATGAGGTTGAGGTCTCTGGAGCATGTGGTGGGGAGGGATTGGGATTTCTTTAGATGTAGCATTTCTAGCAGAGCTGGATCAGACATGGCTTTGTAAGTCAAACAGAGATCACCTCTTAGTAGATGATATGAGAAAGCTGGAGATTTTTTGAGTCTGCCCACGTAGGACATGTGTTTAAGGCCTAGGATCCTCTTCATGAGGTACTTTTGTGGCCTTTCCAGCTGTTGCATGTGTCTAGTGAGGTACATGCCATATGGGGCATTATACTCGATGATTGGCCTAATGAGGGAAGAGTAGAGAGAGATGATGACGTCTTTCTTCCTGGATGCAAAACCCTTGGTAATGAGATGTGCCACAAAGAAGTACTTTCTGACCACAGTGGCAATGTGGGGGTCAAAGGAGAGGTTGCTGTCAACCTGTGTCCCCAGATCTCTGGTCATGGTCAGCCAGAGTCCCTCCCTGTTGGCCTGGACTTCTGAGAAGTAGATGCCAAACAGGAGAGGACCCAGGACTGATACCTGTGGGACTCCACTCATGACTGGTCTGCAGTCTGACTTGGAGTCCACTACTTTCACACTGTGTGTTATATCTGTGAGCCAATTTGTAACCCACCTTGTGATATAGGGATTGATGCCTAGTTTGATGAGTTTATCAATAATTCCTGAGTGGGGAATGGTATTAAAGGCCTTGGCCAGATCGAGGTAGGCTGTATGAACTGCCTTGCCCTCATTCAAAGCACTGGTGACTGACTCAAAGAAGGCAACCAGGTTGAGCAAGCATGCTATTCTGTGTAATTGCTTCTCTGGTAGCACTTTCAGGCTTATTGGGCAGCTGCTGAAAGTAGGGGGACTCTCACCCCCATGCCCAGTGGTTCTGGCACCCATGATATTGATCTTTGAAATGGTGATACTCTACCGGCATCACTTTTGTGTGGCAAGTGTTATTAACAAGTTTATTCTACCTGAAGATGCCAGTCTATAGTTACCATTCTGATGTCACTTTGTTTTCTAGTTAAGATTTTTTTCTTTTCTTAATATATCCTGTGTCCCTAAAATATAACATTGTATTGGTTTCCCCTGTCCATACCCATAACATAGACTAGCAGTGCAATAAAGTATTACTTAAAATCTGTCTGAAGACAGTTCTTGGGATTCATATAAAAGGGTGTAGATGCACAATTTGCACTACACCATTCTGTTGAGGTGCACATTTGCATCTTTGTGTGACTCATAATCACACAAGGGCAACATCTTTTTCACTGGGGAAAGCACATGACTATGAATTATTCAAATGTACAGGTCTTGAAGACCACACTTTGAGATTCCCTATGTAAAAACTTAAAACGTGTCACATAGGCCAGCATATACCAATTTGCAAGAAATGAAATTAAACTATTGGTTGCATCCATATTTTATGTTGGCTATGACTGCATGCTCTTTGCTAAGTATATGTTTACACTGGCTACAACTCCCACACTTATACGTGCCAGTTTTCTTGCATGGGTTTGTCAAAGTATGAATGTTACCCCTTTCTAATAATTGTTTAAAGGATGTGTCCTTTCTAAACACTATCTTAGGCTTTGCTCCAAGTTTTTGTATTATGTCAATGTCATTAGAAAAAATGCACCAATTATTGTGCATAATGTTCACTATTTCTTGTGCATCAAAATAATAGGTAGTAATAAATACCATTTTATCCAGCTGACCTACATTGCCAACTGGAGACAGCATACTTTGACTGCTATTTAAAATGGGAAAGTAAGTGCCATTTTCTCTCTTGTTATATGTTATATGCACACATTTTACATGCATACATACACTCTAAAAACACCAGCAGATTTGTAATTTTAGTTTGATAACAATTTTGACTACTACTTTGGAAGCTGATAAACTAATTGCCAGACATGGGGGGGGGGGCATGTCTGGGGCTGTAGTACATATGAACAGACATGCACCCATGAGCACACATGCATGTGAGCACCTGTGCACGTGCGCATGCGCTCGCACACACACACACACACACACACACACACACACACACACACACACACACTCAGCATCCAAGTGATAAACCCCCTCAGAGACACATAGCTACATTCACACAACTCACATAGCCACACTCACAAAATGCCAGCAGATACCTAGTGTAGATTGACAGCAATTTTGGTTCAGTAGGTAAATACTATGCTATCAGTCTGCAGGCTATTATAAGCCTAGCCAATATCAAGAGTTCAGAAACAAACCCTGTACCTTGTATCTGTGCAGTAAAGACCTTAACTATTATGCCAAACCCTCCCCTTGGTACCTTGTATCTGTGCAGTAAAGACCTTAACCATTATGCCAAACCCTCCTCTTGGCAGCTGTCAAAATAGCTAACATAAGCTGTGGTTTGACAGGTACTTTGTCAGCTGACAAATCAAAGTATTTCCCAAACTGGGAGTGGCACCTCTGGGACTGTAACATGCAGGCACACACAGTCACACACACACACACACACGCACACACACACACGCACACACACACACACACACACACACACACACACACACACACACACACACACACACACACACACACACATGCACAGAGGCATACACACATGAAATTCATGGACAACCTTCTTCCAGTATCTTCCTTTTCATACCTGCTACAGGTCATATTATGCAGGGGTCATCCACCATGCAAATGTGCACACACAAACACACACACACACACACACACACACACACACACACACACACACACACACACACACACACACACACACACACACACACACACACACACACACACACACACACACACACACACACACACACACACACCTGTACACATATTCAGTACTATTTACTTGAAGAAGTAATCTGAGCAAGGTAAAATTATTGCAATTTTGCTGTGCAGATCTCCTACCCACTGAAATGCATTGATCCCTGCAGATAGCTACTGTAATAGTATACACTTACACACTTTCTGCACTGCACTTCTGCTCTTTTTAGGAAATATGGAGTGCATAGCTTCTCTGATATGCAGGTAGCCTATGTGCACAGCACACTGGGCCTCATTATCATAGGCCCCCTTCCTGATTACCACATTTGCTTCACTGCTGTGCCACTTGCTGCCTAATAGTGAAGGGCTGCCCTACTAGGCAGCTGTGGACAGTGGAACTATAAACTGAGACAGGGTTGCCTAGTAAACTTATTTATGAATTCCAACTGCGACTATAGAGTTTTTTTCAGTGACAGCCATTGATTTGTCCGAGTTAAAACCTCTTAAACAGATATTTATGTTATTTTATTTACTTAATTTTATGTTTTATAATTATTTTTTTGTTTATTAATGAGGTAATCCCACTAGATGCATGCATTTCTTTCAAGGGCAACCTTAGACCACTGTCTGGTTAAGTGACTCACTTGGAGTACGTTTTGAATCATCCATAAGCAGTGAGCAGGTTAGATGCTTAATGACTTACTCACCCACTCACTGTCCGAGCTATAGGCGACAGATTTCATCAGTCATGTCTGTGCTGACAGTCCATATTTTATATAAAATACTACAATATATTCTGAATAAAAGCAAAATTCACTCAATGCCACAATGATATATAGAAAGAAACTACAGGATCAGGTACTGAAAAGAGCCAAAAGGGACAATTATTTAAATGATATTTTCTTTATAGATGACATTTTGATGGTAGGATTAAATGGAAGGAAATATACTCCCTCATGAAAAAAATGATATTTGCTTGGACCTATATTTAAGAGGTATAGGCAAAAGACATGAGAACAACAGACAAATCTGATCTATTCAGTATGTCTGTACATCTTCTGAGCAAACAACATCTAATAACATCATTTAATGCGTTTACTATTATATGTTTTAGGCTTGGAAGCTCGATTACTGGAACCAGCGAAACATACTTCCGAAACATGGAATACCAAAATACTCCTTGTCAACCAGAACCTTGAATCCCGAAAACACCTTACTGCTGCAGACACAGCAGCAAATGCTCACATGGGTCCAGAAGGGGGACAAAGTTGGGTTTCATTATTGCTTATCTTTGGAGTTATGACCTTTGGTGTCCACAGTTACATCATGTTCAGGTCAAGCTTCCAAGCCTCAATGACATAATAGTAAACCCATTTAATGTAGCGAATTTATCCAAAAGTCAGGCTTTCAGCATTCAGAAAAGTAAAAGATACTTGTCATTCAACTAGCATGAGGGAGATGTAGTAAAGACAATGACAATACATCTAACAGTGCTAAGTTATGCATTCCAGGTGCTAGGAATCATAGGACTTTACATTCCAGGTGCTAAAGATCATATCGCTTTACATTCCAGGTGCTAGGAATCATAGCACTTTACATTCCAGGTGCTAGGGATCATAGTGCTTTACATTCCAGGTGCTAGGAATCATAGCACTTTACATTCCAGGTGCTAGGGATCATAGTGCTTTACATTCCAGGTGCTAGCGATCATAGTGCTTTACATTCCAGGTGCTAGGAATCATAGCACGTTACATTCCAGGTGCTAGGGATCATAGTGCTTTACATTCCAGGTGCTAGCGATCATAGTGCTTTACATTCCAGGTGCTAGGAATCATAGCACTTTACATTCCAGGTGCTAGGGATCATAGCGCTTTACATTCCAGGTGCTAGCGATCATAGTGCTTTACATTCCAGATGCTAGAGATCATATCGCTTAACATTCCAGGTGCTAGGAATCATAGCACTTTACATTCCAGGTGCTAGGGATCATAGCGCTTTACATTCCAGGTGCTAGCGATCATAGTGCTTTACATTCCAGGTGCTAGAGATCATATCGCTTTACATTCCAGGTGCTAGGAATCATAGCACTTTACATTCCAGGTGCTAGGGATCATAGCGCTTTACATTCCAGGTGCTAGGGATCATAGTGCTTTACATTCCAGGTGCTAGCGATCAAAGTGCTTTACATTCCAGTTGCTAGGGATCATAGCGCTTTACATATGAGCTTCTGAGTTCCTGGTTGAGGACTCAACTCACCAAACTCAACTTATCAGGATCTCAGCCTGCTATCAAATTTAAAAGTAAGTGTTTTTTGTAGGGGATCACACAACAATAGCTAGGTCATCTGGTGCCCTGTACAGTTGCCTGTATTGGTAACTCAGATCAATTTCAGAAAGGGAGAAAGTCTTTCTCAGAAGACTCTATAGGCACAGTTCACTGAGACTTCACTTAAAATGATTTAACTAGAATGAGGGGAAAGGAAACCAGGCTTTACAGAAATAAGCAGGACAAGACTGCACTCCCAGTGTCTGAACCAATGATAACGAAGAAATTCAGGGGAACAGACATTAACCCAAACTTGTTCATTGCTCTTTCATTAATTCAAAACAGACAGGACTTCAGATTTGGCCAATGACAGGTCCATTGAGGAAGTGGTAAAGGCGAAGACGTGCTTTTCCAAGGCATAAATTCAGCATATACAATCAATAAAAATGAAAAAAGAGAGGTTAAAGGGAAGAAAAGAGAAAAAGACAAGGGGGGGGGGGGATCAAGTGGACAAGGGGGGGTCAAGTGGGTATTTCCAACATGCCAGGGCAGTGACTTATGCACATCCAACAGAGTTAACATTTTTGGAGAATTAACCTGAATTCCTTTTTTGTCTCATGTTGCCAAGTTGTATAGATTACTAGACAGTCTATCATCTAAATAACACAGAGGGCCCATATATGAGGTGGTCAGTTAGATATTCAACTAGAAAAGTATGACTGGCATGGAATAGGGGAATGGGATGAGTGCAGCTCATTCCCAAAATCCTCTTCGGAAAAGTAAGTCACAAGGACAGCTGGTGCTTTGGACATTCACCAGGGAGAAATGACTTTATCCAAAGATTGCTGAACTGGTATTGAAAACGGATGATGACCTTATATATTTGTAACTTATTTCTCTGCTTTTGCAAATAGTGCAGTCTGCTAGTTGAATGATGGTGCACTGAAGTAGGAGAACGCCCCTTAAGGAGTAGGTACATTTTTGGAAGGTAGACAAATTCCCGAATGGTAGTCAAGTGCATATTTAGTTCAGGATTGGGGATGGTAGATACCCATTCAACTGGTAACAAAGTGCATAATTTCAGCAGATGCTGTTCTAACTGGTAATGAGTATACAAATAATGGAGCAGGTGACAGCTCCCTTGCAGGCAGCATGGTGTTTCAAATAAAATATGAATTTCTGATTGCACATATTATGGAGATGGCTGAAATAACAGATGTGAGAAACAGCAAGAAGCAAGAAATATAACTAATGATAATCGAATTTGACGAATTTAGTAAATCTGAGTATTTGCCAAATAACATTGGGTGCATGTCCGATGAAGCCTTTTGTCTGTATGCAACGAGGAAGGTCTGGATCAGTGCTTACTTACTCATGCAGTCATTGCCTTAGTTACAGGTCACAGATTTTATCAGTTTTGCCTGTTCTGCCCACCAATTTGTAAAAAGCAAATCAGCAACACAGAGCTTGGGGGAATGCATCAAGGGCCACAATCCATTCTAAATGGATGTAAGATGAGATTTTAAGGCAAAACACAATGATGTGCACAGAAACTGCAGATCTAGGTACTCAAAAGAGATAAAAGGGAAATTATGTAAAATATATTGTCTCTGTTAGTGAGTCCAAATAAATGGATTAAAGCACCCCCACACACACTGACAAAAAATAATAAACAAAAACACTTGACATTTGCATGCACCTGTTATTTAACACCAGCAGGCAGTAGAAACACTAATAGCTAACAAGTCCAACCTATTCAGCATTTTAGTGCATGATCTTCAGAACAGCAACTAATAACATCATTCAGTGTGGGGGATTTTTTTTTCTCAAAGATAAATTTCAGTATATATGAAAGAGAAATGCATAGCACAAAATTGTAGAAGAAGAAAACCAAAGGCAAATATGTGTTGGTCTCTGGTATATTGTCCAGAGAAAAATACAGAAATACTAAGAAATGGTCTCTGTAGTTGATTTGCTAGATGTCATATATTCACAGAAATTTCTCACTCTCTCTCTCTGCCTATCTTTTCTCCTCCCTTCCATGAGCATCATTCTCTGTCTATCATTTAAAATGTCTCCTTCAAGATGGTAAGGTATTTTATATGATATAATCCTTCCTTCATTATTCTTGCATGTGGTGATAATTCACATCTTACAAACACAAATGTGTAATTCTGCATCTCTGTTTTAAAATGAAGGCTTACTATTGTGCTAGCAAAGGAAAAAGGATGGCCAAGATATTGAATTCTGAGTAGCCTGTACCACATCTCTCTGTAAAACTTAAAAATGAAGGAGGAAGACAGAAGGGTGTGAAGCGAGACTTTAAAGTAAAACCTTATAGCATCAACTGGAGAATGTAGAATCTGATAAGTAACAATTCATCTAATTAAGGGATAGCTTTAAAAGGCTCAGTTTATGGAGTTTCTTTCACCCTTTGTAGTTGATCTTCACCTCTGCCATCTTTGGCTTATTTGTATATTTCATTTGCCCTCCAGTTTATTTTTTTCTCCATACCTCATAATGACTTTGTTTGTCCCTTCTTTCCTTAAAATGATTTAGTGTCTTCTAGTTTTCTCTGTTTTTTTTTCTACCAGTAAGGTGCCTGACTGTAACAAATGGAGTATTTCTAAGTATGTAACATTTCTAGAGCTTTACATGCATTATCCAATTTACCCCATGCAGATATAACTGAGAGCAAAGCTCCTTGTGAAAAATGTCTTTAGATGAAAGTGTCTTAATCTCTTGTCATCTGCACATTTTAAACAATCTTTCATCTGTCCTTGCAGGATAGTGCATTTATGTACCTGCAGTAAAATAGTCTGATTTGCTTAACAAAAACTTAAACAACAACAACACAGTTTGCATTTTGATGGAACTAGTGTTAGAGAATAACTTTTTTAAATTTGAGAACACTATGTTCCAACAAATATCAGGAGTGACAATGGAGTCCCGAGTGGCACCTTCTTTTGCAAATCTTGTCATGGCCATGTGGGAGTTGAAATACCTTATTACACACCCTCTGGCAGATAATATAGTTTTCTAGGGTATATATTAAGTGATCAAAACCTTAGGTTATCGAATACCTAAAGGTCGATCATTAAACATCAAACTCTGAAAATCGCGAACTGCCGTTTCCACACAGGGAAACAAGTCATTTGGCCGTTACGTGGATTTTGCCCTTTTTACAATGTAGACTGATCTCAGAGTTGGTATATTTTGTAAGGGTGTGTGTGGGGATCACAGCCCCCCACATCGGAGGGTGTGTGCGGTGAAGCCCCCCACTTTATTTCTGTTTACAACTTTTTTTTTAGTTTGGCCAATGGCATTGTTTCTCTTTGTGGAAACGACCATTCGCGATTTTCAGAGTTTGATGTTTAGTGATCGACCTTTAGGTATTCTATAACCTAAGGTTTCAATCATGTAATCTAGACCCAGTTTTATACAGAAGTTACACTGACAATTTGACTTTTTTGTGAAAAGGTGACCAGGACGCATTTTTGTCCTTTGTTCGTGATTTGAACAACACCACTAACTTTCTTAATTTCACAGTTGGTCATTTCGGTGAAAGTATTGATTTTCTAGACGTACATTTAACCTTTGATCATGTGAACCAAAGATTATTAAGCAGTATTCACAGGAAATCAACATTTGTTAACCAATACTTACACCAAGAAAGTTTGCACCCTAGTCATATGAAAAGAGGTGTAGTAAATGGCCAATTTATTCATCTCTGCCGTTTGACCAGTGATGATGATGTTTTTTTGAAAGAAGTTGGTAAGCTTTCCAACTTCTTTTTTTAAAGGGGTTATGATTTTCACTGGCTAGACCAGATTATTTCTGAAGTCAAGGAGCTGAGAGATTATAAGGCTTGTCCTATTTTATGTTTTCAGTGTCCTTTAGAAGAAGTGGCCAACAATATGTTAGGTACTCAGTCTAGAGTTTCTGATAGCTACACTTTGGCATTCCCTATTCCAGTTACAAATGAAATGGGGGTGATTAGATCTATTCTCCTAGATAACTGGAAGGTAGTACTAGGAAATCCAGAACTAGCTAAGGTACTTGGGGATTCACCTATAAAAGAATTGTTAATATCAAGTCTATTTTGGAAAAGGGTGCTAGCACAGTCTTACAAGTGACATGTAATAATCCAGGCACTTATTCATGTGGGAAATGTAGATTTCTTACTTGTACTTCTAAAGTCGAGTTTAAGCATATTAACAAGACCATTTGGGCTAGGGATCAGTACAACTGTAACACCAACAATGGGGTGTACTCAGCTTTCTGCAGCTCATGTGATCATTTTATGTAAGACTATAAGAGCTTTAAATAAATGGCTATATGAACATGTTCTTACTATTAAGAAAAGGGATTCATCTAATGCATTAGCTAGACATCCTGCTGTGTGTCACAATTTTAAGAAATTTTCTTTTTTCATTTTAGAAAATGTAAAAGCAGATCCATTCAGTGGAGACTACAAAACGTTGTTAGAATGCCGAGAGAGCTTGTGGCAGATCATGTTAGTGGCTGATCAGCCTCCCGGCCTCAATGAGATGATTAACATTACGTGTTTTTTGCAAGCACAAAAGTTATAAATATGCATTGTTATTTTATTTCATTTTATTTTATCATAGCATTCCATTTTATTAGTGACATTATGCATCTTTAAATATTTTTGTGGGTTATTCATTGGATGTTTGACATCATGTGATCAATTCTTTATTTAATGTGTGTTAAACTAGTGTGTTTCTGAAGAAGTTCTGTTTTATTAAATTTGGAACGAAAGCTAAGGTTTGGTGTCCATTTTCCTTCATTGCATTGCCTATATGTATATGTATATAAATAAAACGATGGCCATAAAATGTATTTCTAGCTCCATTTTATACAAACCCGCAGTTGCTCATCACCCCTAACAGCCTGTATCTGGTTGTCTTCCGGGAATAATTTGTGTAAATCACAGACATATAAATGTGATTTGAACAACACCACTAACTTTCTTAATTTCACGGTTGGTCATTTCGGTGAAAGTATTGATTTTCTAGACGTACATTTAACCTTTGATCATGTGAACCAAAGATTTTTAAGCAGTATTCACAGGAAATCAACATTTGTTAACCAATACTTACACCAAGAAAATTTGCACCCTAGTCATATGAAAAGAGGTGTAGTAAATGGCCAATTTATTCATCTCTGCTGTTTGACCAGTGATGATGATGTTTATTTGAAAGAAGTTGGTAAGCTTTCCAACTTCTTTTTTTAAAGGGGTTATGATTTTCACTGGCTAGACAAGATTATTTCTGAAGTCAAGGAGCTGAGAGATTATAAGGCTTGTCCTATTTTATGTTTTCAGTGTCCTTTAGAAGAAGTGGCCAACAATATGTTAGGAACTCAGTCTAGAGTTTCTGATAGCTACACTTTGGCATTCCCTATTCCAGTTACAAATGAAATGGGGGTGATTAGATCTATTCTCCTAGATAACTGGAAGGTAGTACTAGGAAATCCAGAACTAGCTAAGGTACTTGGAGATAGACCTATATTCACCTATAAAAGAATTGTTAATATCAAGTCTATTTTGGAAAGGGGTGCTAGCACAGTCTTGCAAGAGAAATGTAATAATCCAGGCACTTATTCATGTGGGAAATGTAGATTTATTACTTGTACTTCCACAGTCGAGTTTAAGCATATTAACAAGACCATTTGGGCTAGGGATCAGTACAACTGTAACACCAACAATGGGGTGTACTCAGCTTTCTGCAGCTCATGTGATCATTTTATGTAAGACTATAAGAGCTTTAAATAAATGGCTATATGAACATGTTCTTACTATTAAGAAAAGGGATTCATCTAATGCATTAGCTAGACATTCTGCTGTGTGTCACAATTTTAAGAAATTTTCTTTTTTCATTTTAGAAAAAGTAAAAGCAGATCCATTCAGTGGAGACTACAAAACGTTGTTAGAATGCCGAGAGAGCTTGTGGCAGATCATGTTAGTGGCTGATCAGCCTTCCGGCCTCAATGAGATGATTAACATTAAGTGTTTTTTGCAAGCACAAAAGTTATAAATATACATTGTTATTTTATTTCATTTTATTTTATTATAGCATTCCATTTTATTAGTGACATTATGCATCTTTAAATATTTTTGTGGGTTATTCATTGGATGTTTGACATCATGTGATCAATTCTTTATTTAATGTGTGTTAAACTAGTGCGTGTGTTTCTGAAGAAGTTCTGTTTTATTAAATTTGGAACGAAAGCTAAGGTTTGGTGTCCATTTTCCTTCATTGCATTGCCTATATGTATATGTATATAAATAAAACGATGGCCATAAAATGTATTTCTAGCTCCATTTTATACAAACCCGCAGTTGCTCATCACCCCTAACAGCCTGTATCTGGTTGTCTTCCAGGAATAATTTGTGTAAATCACAGACATATAAATGAAAAACATAAGAAATTAAAATAAAATAAAAAAATAGCTATATAACTGTTGCTCGCCAGCCCTCACAACCCATATTTGGCTGCCTGTAAGAAATACTTGAAAAACTTTCCTCATGCTACTGCCTCTGCTACCTTTTTCCACTCCAACCTTCCTTTTAGCCTTATTAATGATTACATGGGCTTTCTTAGCAGTTCTATCTCACAGT
Organism: Protopterus annectens; assembly: GCF_019279795.1. Classification (NCBI taxonomy): domain Eukaryota; kingdom Metazoa; phylum Chordata; order Ceratodontiformes; family Protopteridae; genus Protopterus; species Protopterus annectens. Next base: position 1,139,209,923 of record NC_056729.1, on the reverse strand, counting down.
TCATGGTATGGCATAGATACAGAAAATAAATGAATTGACTGAACATGTGCACCAAACTCTGCCATAAGGTGCCACCAACTGTGGCTGCTTTGAATAGAACCATCATCTGTTTTTTAGTAAAGAAAGTGTTTCCTTACTTAAAAAAATAAAATAAAATAGATAAATGGCCCATGGCATTCAGCAGCCACAGCTGCAGTGCCCTCCTCCTGCACTAGCCATGGGCCCCTTCAGCTGTGGTCCTGTATGGCAACCCAAATTGCCCAATTATAATATGTCACTGTCAGTAAATGAGAGTTCAGTGAAGGTTACAAATTCCAGATGCTTCTTATGTTTTCTCTTTTATTTTCATGCAAAATATTCTGAAATGCAGCATTCTCCAATTGTTGCACTTTCTGCAATATAAAAATCCCAAATCAGCCAAGTACATGTAAAAGCATGTAACTTTCATCTATGTCTTACTTTTATATTTTACTGTGAAGTGTACTACTGTTTCCATGCTATCTCCTTGGACAGTCTTTCTAGAAATTACCATCACTTTGGCAGCAGATGATTATGACGATGTATATTTTGACTTTTTATTCCCTACGAATGTTAGCCTATGAAATGCTTCTGCATCTGTTTTTAACTTATATGTACTATGTTCATGTACTGAATTACTGTTGCAAATCAAGTTCTTTTCCAGCCCTGTAGGGCTGCTATAGCAAATAAGGAACAAGGCATTTCTTCCAAAGCTCTCTGCCTCTGTCTCTCTCTCTCTCTCTCTCTCTCACACACACACACACACACACACACACACACACACACACACACACACACACACACACACACACACAAATTTGTAGACAATTTAATCATCAATTTGCTTAGTGCATGTTATTGGATTGTGTGATGAAATGGGACTACTTGCAAAAAATGCTTACAAACGCAGGGAAGACATACAAATTCCACACAGATGGCAATGGAAAAATGCTAAACATCTTGGAAGTAAATTGGTTTAAATGTCATCTGTATTCCAAAATCTTATCTAAGTTTGTGGAAAGCATTCAAGTGAGGTATAGTGGCAGTAGACAGTTTACTTACAAGTCTCTTACACATGAATAATTGCAGTTATGAAAGTGCTTTGCCTTAAAGCAGAGCATGTCTATATTCTAGCATAGTGAGACAGCAGTCTAATTTACCAATGCATCTACATTTCTTCATTATGACATCGTTGTTTGTATCATGCTTTGCCTCCAAATTTTTCTCTGCAGATTTATTGGTTGTACTTCTAGGAATTATGAATTCTATGTCAAAATCTTGGACTTTCTGAATATTAAATCATGGGCTATTGTCTGAAATTGTGGTCTCTGGGTGTCCATAGCTAGAAAAATACTTCTGCACTTTACAAATGTACATGTAATATCCATCAGCTTAACTGCCTCTGAAAAACACAGTAAAAATAAATATCTAAATTCGATCTTTTAGAAGCCGTGGTGGTACAGCAGTAGCATTGTTGCTTCACAGCAAGAGGTTTTCCTGTTCGATTCATGGCTGGAGTGCCTTCTGTGTGGAGTCTGTATGTCCTCCCCGTGGTCGAGTGGCCTCCGAAAGACATGTGTGAATGGGCGTGCCTTCGCTGAAGGTTGGGCATTGGGCTGGCAACTTGGCACCATAAAAAATCTACTGCCAATCATTAGCGGACCTGAGTTCCGCTGTGGCGACCCCTAACCTGAAAAAGCCGAAAAGTCAAACAAACATCTAAATTAGATCTTTTCCAACCATGCTCCATGAGATGCCTAGAACATCATGCAACAAAAACTCTCCCATGGGATTTTGATTATGAAGCTTGCTGCAACTTTGAGAACTTTACAACATTCTCTATGCGTGTGTCCAGACATTTTTTGGCTAATAGAGAGCATCTCAAGCTATTTCTTCATACTTCATAAATGCAGAAGTATATCTTGTGGATTTCACTACATGATGTTCTCATTTTGTTAAATATAATCATTTTATCAAGCTTCAGCTTGAAACCATAAATGCCAGTGATTTTTGTCTTTTTTACAGATAGTGCATTCTTATACCTGGATGGGTTGCTGGTAACTGATGTAACTAATGTTTCATTGTAATATCATCAAGTAGTTGCATCTTTGACTTGTTCAGTATATTAAATTCTGACAACTTTTCATGTTACATTGGTAGTTGCAGAATAGACTTAAACTTCTAAATCTCCCTCCCCACTTATTTTTTTTTTCTTTTTTCCTTAATGTAGACTGCTTTTAGCAGACAGAAATGTTTATCTGCTTGTCTTATCTATACTGAATTGTTAAATCTTACTTTTCTGCATTCATTGGCTTGTCTAGTCTACTAGTGTTTTTTTTGCATTATTATTCGTTTTGCTTTAACTCTTGATTGTGCTATTACTTTTTGTTATTTGTCTTGTCTGTACTGAACTATTAAACCACACTTCTGTAGATTCAGCAACATCCTTTGTAGTAATGTTGTAGTAATGCTGATAGTTTGGTAGTGTCCTTCTTAACATGGTCTGCAATGCTTTATATTTTTTTCTTTAATCAGATCTGGTTTTCCATAACCTGTATTTGTGAAATCCCTTACATCTTTAAACAATAGGCAGTATCTGTTTCTCAGACTACGTGCATCTGTAAGTGGTCTGAAATTATAAACTCTTGGTCTGCCACCTAGTGTCAGTACAACTCCTAGCCTGTATTGACTCACCTTCTGCTGTGACACAACTGGTTTAGTCACATCATGACACTTCAGAGTTGGAGTGTATTAGTTACAAGCTTCCTCAGCAATTACTCCTTTCCTGTTCTGACAAGCTCTAAAATCTTCCCGAGTTGCATAGTTATTTCTGATATGTTTAGTATGAAACTGGACAAATAATGTCTATCTATGAACTTTGGCACAACATGATGACTTTTATTTTCTTAGTATTTGGCTTTTGACCTTCTGAATTTAGAATATGACTGATATGTTTCAGACTATTTTACATAAATCTGGCAGTTATTCCATTTCAGATTCACATTTTGCTGTCTCAATCTATTCATCATCTTGACAACACTCAAGCTGTTTTTAATCTCAGTGTATACCAGCAGATCATAAATTACATTAATTAGACCATCCAGGTTTCCTTTAATCCTTGCTATGACTATTTGAAAGATATCTTGAGCCTGATAAAATACCATGTAACCTAAGAAATGGGTACCTTCTCAATGACATTCTGAATATGCATTTTTATTTTATTTACTTAGTTGTTTACTAGGGTTGTACACTGATCACAATACACTATTTGCAGGCAAAGCCAGTGTGAAGAAATCCACAAAAAATAAAAAAGCAGAAATTCATAAACATAGAGTAACCACAGAAAGTAGATAATCCTGTATACAATTGAAAAATATGTAACTGTTAGCAAGAGAATGGAAAACAAATGTGAATACATTTTAGCAGTAAACATGATTGGGGAGCAGCAGGTGAGAACAGTGGCTGCAGGCAGAAGTGGTGCAGGTGAGGAGGGAGTTAAGTTATGTGTCTAATGGAAAAGCACTTGCACTTAGACTTTTAATAGTGTCTTTTGAGTTGTGCTCTTGATGTAGAGAAAGAGGAGACTTATTTTAGGTGTGGGGGAGGGATTGTCAGAGTATGACTGCAAGAATGGAGCAAGAACTGTTGGTAGAATACAGCTTGGTTTGGAGTGTCTGGACTGATGGGGCTAATTGGGAGAGGTTGTGGAGGTACATAGTTCTGAACTAGCTTCATCCAGCTGTGTTTACTGGAAACAACTGGTTAACACCTAATACAGAAAATTATTCTGACTATTGCTGAAAACATATTTTCAGCGGTCAGATTTTAGTGGTATATGCTGCTTCTAAAGTTATCTTGATTTATATCTGCAACCATACTATTAGCCCATTCAGTAGGATACGACTGTTTTAACAATAACATCATGATTTCCCATACATTTAACATGTTTTTCTTTTCTATTGCTTAGAGCTGTAGCCACTCTTCTAAGTGAATGTAATATTGGTATAGAATCAGGCATATTTTGATGTAGTATTCACTAGGCAAACAAGTACGCTCAGAAACTAAATCTGCATAGTTTTGAAAAATGCAGACAAGTGAAAGTTTTCACTATGTGATATCTTAAACCTCATGTAATGTAGGGCCATGGGATGTATGCAAAAGATCCCTTAAGGACATCAAGCGTTTCAGCTACATGGCTTCTGAATGACTGTGGCTTTTTACTTTTATCTTTACTTTTTATTTTATACTTTTATATTTTAATTTTTATTTTACCCATCCTACCTGATTCCTGATACCTATCCCTATTCCATTCTACTCTAATCTCTGCCACTGCTTCAATTCATCTCTCTAAAATTCCTTTGCCTAAATACATGTAGTGTATTAAATGAACATAAATTTATTGTTTTTGCTAATATCTTATAAATGATTGACTCAGCTCATACATTTCAAGATATGTAAAATCTTGCTTTGCTGTATATTGAATGTTAAACTGTTGTTCTCATATGTTGTACTAATACATTGTATATTGTCTTTCTGTCTGGAGCTATTCTCCTCGGGCCTCCATTGAAAACGGGCTACCTTGGCCGAATGGACTTTCCTGGTTAACAAACTGAAATAAATAAATAAATAAATACATTTTTATGTGTACATTAAACCACTAAACCCCACTAGCTGTTGACATGCATATTTTGCCCATTTTAGTTATCTCATCAACACAGTTTAAGTGGACTTTCTAGCTATATATAAGAAACACAGTGCTTTAAACCCAGCTGATGCCCATAAGCATTAAAGTGCCTGCAAAATATCAAAACTGACATCCAAATCAGACAAAGTAGTCAGTAAAAACAGCAAGAAAATCCCAGCCAAGCTAGAGTTTTCATTGTGTAATACCTTAAACCTCCTGTAATTGAGTCCTATGGGATATATGCAAATGACCCCTTAAGGGCATCATGTTTTATCTACATGGCTTCTGAATGCTCATGACTTTTTACTTTTTTGCTTTAAGTCTTTATGGGTACATTCAAGCCACTAAAACAAGACCTCACTAGTTGTGGACATGAATGTTTTAGCCTTTTTAGTGACCTTATCAGCATAGCATAACTGGACTGCTTGGCTCTACTTAAGAAACACAGGGCTTTAAATAAAGTTGATGCCCATAAGCATCGAGGTGCCTGTAAAATATCCCAACTAACATCCAAACTAAAGGGTAAAAGGGTCACACATACAAACCATTCATAAAAACTGCAGGTAAAATCCAGCCAAGCTAGAGTTTTTACTGTGTGATACCTTACACCTCTTGCAACAGAGTCCCATAGTATATATGCAAATAACCCCTTAAGGACATTAAGTGTTTCAATTACATAGATTCTGAATGCCTGTGACTTTTTACTTTTTTCTTTTAAGTTTTTATGGGTGCATTATATGTGCTTAATAGGTCATCTATGTATATCCCATGGGTCTCTATTACAGAAAGTTTAAGGTTTGACAGTGAAAATTCTAGCTTGGCTGAGTTTTTCTTGCAGTTTTTACTAATGGTTTGTCTGTGTGACCTTTGTACTCTTTAGTTTGCATAATTTTGCAATTATTTTCATTCATTTATGTGATTTTTGTAGTTTTATATTTAATCTGCTCTGACTGAATACAATATAGAGCAACATTTCCTTTGGCATTAACATGAACTTTGCAGAATTTCCTAGAAGAAACAGCCTGGAAACCTTCATAATTGCATTAGAAGCTGTTGAACTGGAACCACGTTAATGTGCAACTGTTACTCCCTTTGTATACTATAAACATGTTTAAGTAATTTAATCCTGAACAGCAGGAGGTCTAATTAACACCTTTTCTTCCTGAGATCCTAAAAAACAGGAAACCATTTCCTTCTTGAGAACTTTTCTCCAAAATCCTCAACTGGAACTGCACATCATTAGATTTATAATATAGATATATATATATATATATATATATATATATATATATATATATATATATATATATATATAATATATATATATATATATATATATATATATATATATAATATTATCGCTATTTGATAGACAATGGGTTATCTTGTTAAGGTCTGTCTGTAGATACAGATTTTATACTGTAGATTTATAAAAGAAAATCTGTATTTTGTTTGCCTAAAAATACTAGTAATGTGATCGAATAAAGGGTTATATCTCTGTTAGTGTACAAAATAGATCCAATATATCATTGAGGGAAGTATTTACATGTTCATACACTTTCCAGTGATATATGTCAATGTACTGCTGTTTTGTGATATTGCAGAATCAATGCAAATTATGCATATAATAATTTCAAAACAATTTTTGCTACAAAACCATTTCTGTTAGATGGCAAGTGTAAGTGACAACCAGCTGCTTGTAAATGCTTTGCTTCTGGTCACATTACCTAGTCTCGGTAATCTTCAACACATATTGCCTGCCATTTTTACAGTAGGGTCTCTTCTCTAATTCCTAACATGTTTGTCCTCTAACTGATATAAACATTGTACATAGTGATTTCTGTTGACAACCTTCTTAAATCATTTTTTCTATTGCATGCTAACTATACCTTTGTTTTCAGTGTGTTCTTTTATTGTATAAATTATTTTTATTTTTTCCACTTAATGTGTGTTCACATTATGGGCTGAGACAGAAACTGGTCCAACGGGCTTACTGCTCTACCTCAGTTAACAAATTGCATAAATAAAAAAATAAATAAAATAAATAAACATTGTGTGCTTTCGTGTTTTGTATAAGATGGCATAATTCGTTCACCTGTATGTCACACAGCTTTTATGAAATTAATGAAGTTATGGAAATAGAGGTAGGAAATATAGGTCATAATAATTGCTTTACAAAAAAAATGTATATCTCAGAATGTCTTCACATTACCTGCCATGTTTTAATGTAATTTTTTTTACTAGCATGTCCTGCTTGAGTAGTCTACCCACAATATGACAGTATCACACTCTGTTCTTGCATTATTGATGTAAACATGCCGATATATGTCCTATTTTATATAGCTTTTTTTTAAACTTTCCTTACTAACTTCAGCACTACACATCCAATGGTGACCACTTCACTGTCATGCTTAACAAATCATGTTCAGCTTGCAGATGCCACCTTGTTGCTTTACTTTTTTGTATGAATCTTTACCAGGACTTCAGAAATTAGACTTTGAAAACAGTGAGGAGTATATTTGTTTCAGGAGTACAGGGACGTTTCCTCTAAAGATGTGTATGCACAGGGACTTAACTGATGGCTATATTCTTGTTGGAAGTAATAAGTTAACTATGTTAAGCATTCCATGTGCAAGGTGAGCCAATATATTTAGTTGTTTCACTATCATTTACCAAGGCAGAACTTGATGAAACACTGTATAGTTATTATGTTCATATTAATTCCAGTAACATCTGAACCACAAGCTTTACTCTGTGCCCCAAATTTTTAACATATGTGTGGCTCAGCTTTAACTAAAATAGATAAAATGATTTTAATATCCTAAAAAAACTACATCATCTTTATACTGGACATTATTTTCTAGGAAATTTCAAAATAGTTCATGCGAGAAGGAGAGTACTGTTTTTGCAGCACTAAATAACTAATGAAAGCAGTCTGGCAACATATCTGACTGCTAAATTCTGTAAACGTCTGGGCAAAAATCCAACATTTCCTGCAAGAATTGTTGTCTGATAAATTTATATTAACTGAATTTTTCATGTTGGTTAATTTCAACTTTCCAGATATGTACCCAAGTCTCAGTTCCCACTTCTATGGAGCCAGAAAAAAAAAAATACTACAAAGAATTGCAAAAATAAGGCTATATCTTCATTTAGAGAATTTGTATATATTGTCTTCTCTGTTTATCATAAAGAAATATCTACTATAGTATGAAACCAAACAAAATCACCACAGAATGTAATTACTGGATAAAACTGAACTCGTTAATACAGAAACATTAATCTATATTCTATGATCAGTTTGTGATGGCTTAATGAATTTTAATGTCTCTATTTTTATCTCTCTATCATTTATCTATATCAAGAATTGATGTGCAAACTTGTGTAATTAGCTGTTTGTTTTCTGTTAGTGTGTTTATTCCCGTATGTAAAATGTTTGTAAAATAGTGCATAGCGCATTAAATAAAATAGGTTTTGGACAGCCTACTTCTTAGTTACCTAGCTTTCAGAGAACGTGTGAGATGCTTTTTTATTGGGAAGATATCAGCAAAGTTGTACTGAGCAGTCCCTATTCTCCCTTGGGTGATAGTCATACAATCATTACTTAATTATGCTGTTTCTTTTTTTTCATGCACTGGTTCAGGTGTTGTATTAACCTTTGCTTCAAGGTTTTGTTTAGAAAAAAAAAACTATATGATGGAGGTCCTGTTCTGAGCCAAAACATCAATTCATTTGTTGAAAGCATAGACTAATAAACACAGCATTAAAAAAACAGATCTATTTTTCAAATTATTTTTTGATAAAATTTTATTGTATGCATTATCAGAACAGTAGTTAGGTCAGTTAGCACCCCCAGCAGAGCACCATCTGGCACTTCCATCAGCCTTGCAGAAGACTGAAAAAAAACATTCCTCCAAGTTTAGTAGTAAAAGTAATTTGATTTCCCGTACTGTTTGCAGACTTGCAAGTCAAGGACTGACTGGTTTCTCTTACAAACTGACAACTGTGGCACCTTACAGCAAGTCAGGCATTGACTGTCATTTAAGCAACTGAAATTGCAAATTCAGTTACTTAAGTTATTACATACACTGCCTGCAAGGACCAACTGGCACCTCCACAACAATCATACCCCATTAACAGCTTGCACCTGGTGCAACAGCCCCTGTCACCCCAGCCTTGCTATGGTTCTGAATCTCAGTACCAAGAAGAGACAAACTTCAGTTTCTTTTTTTTCTTTCTCTCTTACGTATGTGGGTTTATATTTTGGGTGGGTTTGGCATAATGGTTAAGGTCTTCACCTCATGGACAGAAGGTACAAGGTCTGATTCTAACTTGGGTTATTGGCTAGGCTTAAATGGCTCTTCAGGACAGTTACCCTAGTATTCATCTATGAATTAATCCATATACATGTATTATATGTAAACACACACACATACACACACACACACACACACACACACACACACACTCAAACACTGTCATTGTAAATACTTAATGTAAATATTTTTTATTTTGTTGCTGGTACATTGGGCATTGGAAAAGTCAATTACTCTATTAAAAATATAATAATTGAAATAAAATAAATATATTAATACACACATAATGCTTGAACCTTTCATGATCTATTGGTGAGTCTAGGTCAGTAGTTTATAAAATTAATCTATGAATCTTGTTTCATTTGAAACATAAAAAGTTTATAGACTGTGAGTCATATGCTACTTAGAAAAAAAACATAAACAATGGAGAAGCTGCACTCTCCATGCAAGGTGGTTTGCTGCTTGTACCCACTTTCTTACTATTAGCATTCTCAGCTTGATTCACCTTGACTAAGGGGATTTCTGTAGTCTGTGACTCTGTTCAGTGCAATACTGATACAGCCTGTTTTGAATTATAGCACAACAACCATGTGAACAAAGCAAAGTCTCTTGCAAAACGGTGCTGTACATTTAGTTTCAGACCTAATATGCCCTTTGGCAGTGAATTATTTTGAAGTACTTTCATTCACCTAAATCTAATTATTCTTTTAAATGCATTCACATCCAGACTGGGGTATTTTTATATCACAAGGACATGCTACAAATCTCAAGCAGGTGGGAGTAGAACCAAGTCATTTACATCAATTGTAACCCTAAACAACTCAGCTGCACCATTGTTTCCTGGTTATGTAAGTAAGTGGAAGAAGAATTAAGTCACGTGCTGCAGTTTCCTTTCCTGGTTATGTACTATATGTCTTCCATATCCACAAGATGGCAGTTTAGTGACAGCAATGGCTTAGGGTAGATTCTCATAATAAAACTTTAGGAAGTCACTAGAGCTACTTTTGAAAGAGATAAACAATTAACTAGATTTAATTCCTATTCAGTCAATGAATGCAAAAGGAGTGCATCTTAGCTGATCCTAGCCAATGACTTTTAAGAGTTCAAGAAAAAAAAACTTTGCAGTAAAACAAAGTTTAAAATGCAACAAATTGTAATATAATAAAGTAATGGACATATCAAAACCTTAAATGTAGAAAATCCACAAATCAAAGCAGTCAAACAGCAGTTTTAAAATCAGAACTTTTCAAATTATTATTATTAGTTAACTGGATTCGAACCATGCATCACCTATCCTTTTTCTCCAAAGTCAGTTCAGTTATACCTTTTTCCACCATACTATAGTTTTGCTTCTAATCTAAAAAAATATTGTTAGCAAGCAGGAGCTGTCCATCTGATCTATACATTAACTGTTTCACTCACTGCCTTCCTGAAACTGTATATTTAGACAACTATCTGATCTATACATTAACAGTGGGAGTAATGACTTCTAAAGGAAATGCACAAGTGCTGTTTAAATAACAGAGGAGTGCAGTCATGAATGAGTAGTTAATGCACTGCCATAGGAGATAATTTCCAAAGTACAGGAAAATGATTACAGGTTATCTTCAGTATGTGATATCATACATGGTACAGCTATAAAAAAAACTTGCTGATGTATTGTTCTAGACTGTCCCCAAAATGGATAATGAATTAATAATTAATAAATTATGCAGTCAAAATATGAAATTATAAGGTATGCGGTACAATATTATTACTTCTGGGTGCACTGCTTTTCTGTTGTGTTTGTGCCATTTGCATCATCTAATTAGGACTGTTTCATCAAATATCGAAAGCCCAATGAACAGAACAGAGCAATATTTTTAGATCAAACTAACACACACATATATATATATATATATATATATATATATATATATACATACATATTTTTTTTTGCAATGGGGCAAGTCCACCTGCACCCCTACTCCCCATGATAATTATACCAACTCTAAGATTGCACAACAGAGGAGAAAGGGCAAATTCCCAGACCCCACTGTATCACAGTCTCATAGGCAGGCCAGCAGGCTAAAAAATAAAGGAAAAAAAATTGTTCAGTCGTTTGAGTGTTCACTCCGATTGCTACCCTAAGTAGGCTGATATACTAGTATACATGACATTAGTTAGATATGACTTAAATGAGATCAAGGTAAAATGCTTTATCCAGTCACAGTACTTTGAACACTGTCTGTCTGGGTCTATATCACATCATCGACTCACAATTAAGCAAATGCCTCTTCTGCGAACACCTATTCAGCGAACATACTATCCATTGAAATAACTTTTCAGTGAAAAATTTCCTAGAGCAAACTGATGGTAGTCCGCCGTAGCGACCATAAACAAAACCATAAAACTTAACACCTATGCAGGTGTTTGATGGATAGTATGTTCACCAAATAGGTGTTCACGGAAGAGGCATTCGCTTAATTGTGATTCGATGATGTGATATAGCCCGTCTATCCTGACTTCCAAACATGCCAGCTTCAATCACACTCACCAGCTGTCTGTGCACAGGGTGTTCTATTTCAGTTACATGACCATAGCCTTCTTAAGTAAAACTGATGCAACAGTGGGCACTTGCTCATAGACTCTCTTATGAACATTGCAGAAATAAAAAATAAAGAGAAAAAACAATCAGAAAGTGAAACTTAAGCACAATGCATTGTATTCTTGAAAAATTTAACATTAATGCCTGAATCTTATCTGTGCAGCATATTAAATTAATTGGGTTTATAGCTTTACAAAGATAATGTGAAATATATAATTAGAACCGATTTTGATATGAAGATAAGTAACAAGAGGTTCAATGGGTCCAAACGTATGCATCACTGATTTGAAATCTAAATAAAAATGTTTTTTTTTTACTTTGTGACCAGTTTTGGATGTTGCTGAATGACTATTGTACTAATTCACTGAATGTTAACCACTGTGAAATAACAAACCAAAATACAGTGAATGCTGAAAAATATACTGTAAAAAATAATGGATATCTCTTAATGTTTCTCAAGCATGTGAATTATATCTGTAGACACAGCCTGCAATGGTAAAGTCAGTGTTTGAGAAATGACTACTGTTGCTATTCTTTTTAAAGAAATCACAGACTTTCTCGTCCTTATTTAATGATGCAATAGTCATGTTTACAATTGTTCAGGTGTCATCTAAAGTGAACTGATAAGGAGGAAAGGCTCTTCCCACTTTCTGCTACACCCTCATGTGACATGCTTGTCTTGGCTTTTAGCAGCATCTGCTGACACACCATTCTCCGTTTACTGCTTAATTATCAATTTCATGCTTCATCTTTGTCCACATGGTCAAAACAAGGCCACACTGTACAAAATTCCAAATTTAGACTGTCACACAAGGCAAGCCTTTCTTACAAGCCTGGCCATGTGGAGCCATTCTAACTAACTTTTTGGCAAGAGAGCAGTCATCCTTCAATCAAAGAGTCTGAAATGGAGCAGAGATAATGAGCATGTAGCATATCAAAAGAAGGATGTTTGTCCGGCTTGAGAAGCAAAAGTTGTAAGAGCCTACTGGCAGCCATCAGTTCAAAGGAAGATGGACTGTCTCTTCAGCAGGCTGATAAAGCATCATTTGTTCCTCTGTGACTTATGCAAAATGCCCAGCATGTTAGACTCCCATCTTACAGACATAGCCAGCCCCCACTTCTTTACTTCATTCGTGTGTCAGCAGTTAGGCAGCTGGGCCTAAACTACATCAGTCAAAGCGTGTAATCACTTGACTCCAGCTTAACAATAGACACTTGTAGGGGGCTGACCAGGAGGAGGTCCCTACAACAATGGGGACACGATTATTGCAGCTGCTTAAGAGGTAATAATTCTTGATTGTGATGGAGAGAGCTAGAAAGCTGCTTTGAGAGAAGGGGAGGGTGGGGGGAAGAGTTTATTATTTATAATCGGACTATGTTTTAAGTACTTTGCTACATCTGTGGGGTTCCAGCAGCTGCTTGTGTGTATCCTCTTCATAATAATTGTACATTCTGTCGAGGTCAGCTTACTTTTGACCCCTTTCTTGGTTGCCAGCATCAGGCTTTAGGAACACCCTGTTGTTTGAATGCAGGAGAGCATTTACTCCTTCATACACCCGGTTAATTACAATAAATTCATATAAGATGCTGATACTTCCTTCTCAAGCCATTGCATGCAGCATTATTCAAACTGTGCAGCTTAAGTGGATTGGTCAATACTGATTTAATATTACACTAGATGGGTGCCTTATTTGTGAGCTATTACAACTACTTATTTGCCGGTGATATTGAAAGGCTCAGTACTTTTTATTACCCAGTGTGATTTTAATAGGGAATTGGGCAATAAGTCACTCAATGTTGCAATATCATTCAAAATGTTTTTAAGCATCAGTTTAGATGGTGAATTGTGCATAATTTGCATAGTTGGCTGCTCTGGGATTCTTTTTGCATCTTTTATTTGGCCTTTAATATTTGTTTTATTATATGATATGGGTATCAGCCTAATAAACATAAATGATTTATTTCATTAAAGAGAAGAACTGAAAATAAGTAAATGTAGGCTTGGATTTATATACAAATTCAAAATACCTGTGCAGTGCTACCATTTGAACATTTCACTGGATGAAATGGCTCACAGGAAAGTAGACTTGTAACAGCAGTGTTTAGAGTGATCTGCATCCTCAATACACCTGCAAATTAGTGCTGTGTTATGCACTATTTGTTTAAGAACCCCAGTTTTGACTCAAGAAAATCTATAGACTTGTGTCATGCTATTTTTCAGAGAAATGTTGTGTGTTTCTGCTCTTGAAGTTTTGCTATAAAATATATTTATGGTAAACAGTAGCATATCATTTTTGGAGGTATTTTATTCTGGAACTACTTTTTTACACTGCTTCATTTCAGGTTAATTTTTGTTAACAGAAATCCTGTTTCAAGAGTTTTGGGGTTGTTAATGTTACCAGGATGTTATTATCACTGTCTCTTTATCAGCAAAACTAGTAAACAGACCATAGCCTGAAGCAGTGTTCTCCTTTCTGACTCCTTCATTCAGGCATATTTGCATTTTTCCACCACATTTTCCATCTACCTTCCTAAATTGATCTGATTTTTCCCATGGTTATCCTAAAATTCCATGCACTTAGCTGGCAAATGATACCCATGATAATGGAAGTGAAATTTTCTATGTTAATAATTAAGAAAATGTTAACAACTACTATAGAGTCCTGGTAAGGGAAATCAGTATGCTACTCTTATAAGGATTATTGGAAGTTGTTAGCAATGTTTATGATGCATAAAGGTCAGATAAGTCATGTACAATTATGAATGCCATTTCTTCAAAAAGAAGTTATCAGAAATGGCATTCTGATGGTGTGTGTGTGTGTGTGTGTGTGTGTGTGTGTGTGTGTGCATGTGTGCGCATGCGCGCACGTGTGTGTGTCCATGAGCATCTGTATGTCTGTCTGTGCATATGTGTGTGTGTGTGTCTGTGTGTGTTTATATGTCTGTGTGTGTATGTGTGTATGCTATAGAACCCATCATTTTTAGTGATGACATCACTTATATTCTTATATAATCAGAGCTTGTTAATTAAAGTTTGTAACTCTCATGCCAGAACAATGTACGGTAGGTAACTCACCCTGTCACAGCTATACCTCCCCAAACATGCACTTAGCATCATTAGAATACTACTTTCACCCAAGCAAAGCAGCTGTGAAAATATAAAGGTTCACATTTCTGTTTCAGTGCAACCCATTTTGTTTAACATATGTTGCATCTTTCATTAGAAGAAAAACATTTATTTTAAATACAAACTGCATTTCTAACTGCAGAAATAATTTTTGCTTAAAGTACATCTGTTCTACCATCTGTAATAGTTATAAGATTCTTCCAGATTTTTATGCTTGATGGAACTGTTTGGATTTTTAATTGTTCTTTAGAATTCTCTTACAAAGTGGGGAGAAGATAGATGTCTTGTGCGGAAATAACAAGCAGATTTGCAATTTATAATCAGTTTGTTTTATATTACTGTGCCTTCTCCAAAAAGGAAACAAAACTAAATATTTTCAATGATATGAATTACAAAAGTACTTTAAAGATAATCCATTCTAACAATTTATCATTTCTTTTTTTTTATGCTATCCTCCCAGTCTCTCAATGATGATCAAGCTCTATGCATTCTGGGAGCAGGAGGAGAGAAATGCGGATCATGGGACATCATCTTACTGGGGGGTCATAATAGTTTTTCCTGCTTCTGAAGGTGTTATGTAATGACTGATGTGCTAGGCTGCTAAAAGGGTATGTGCATCAGCCCACCTGCTGTATCTAGGTAGAGAGTGATAGTCTTTTTGATGGATTTTCACCTTCACTTCCCCTCTTCATGTATAGAGCACACACCTTCATACTAACACACAGGTGTCCGAACTGTGTCAAGGTGCATACCAACCTCCTTCTCACAAGGATGGCCAAAACAGTTTTTAACTCCCCAAATTTTTCGTCCTTCTCTGTCATGGAGACCATTAAATGAACCTGCGTCATCTCAGATACAGCAAGGCTCTGGTCTGTAATCACAATTGCTATAATATACCCTGGAAAATATACTGGTACAGTACTTGCCTTATTGACCTGAATGTATTAATAAATACTTTTTGGCAACTCTTCATTCAAAGGGCACTTGCATGTCCTTCAGGGGTAAGTGACATATCTCCAATAATATCTTCAGCAAGGGAGGTTTGTAATTTTTTTCTTATTTGGTGCTCTGCTTGCCAGGTTGGGCCTATCTACATTTGCTTTGGGAACATTTTGTTTTTTTTTTATTTTTAAAAAAGTGGTTTTGATTCTGGAAACTATGTTTTAACACTGGAAATAGAAAACCACTTCAGTGGACATATGAAAATAATCAATACAAAAATGTGAACATATATTTTCAGGCGCAAGTAGGATAGTTTTCATTTCCTCCAAAATAAGAACAGCAGACATATCTAGATTTCAGTGACATCCTTAGTTATGCCCTACAACAAAAAAACTGAAATGCAGCCGTGTGTATTCTGTGCGACATTGCTTTCTGGTTATTCGTCATGAAGTTGTTTGCTCTTGCAGTTCAGCTTCATGTTCAGCTCATTTGGTAATGTGCACTAGTACACATCTGTCAATCATATATGTCATATGACTACTAGTTGATAGTTACTGCAGAGGTCTAAAGCAGATTTTAAAAATTCCCTACAGAATACTTTGTAAGAAATGTTGGGGAAGCAAGTGGTTATAAGGGTTGAGAGGGTGGCCTAATGGTTAAGGTGTTTGCCTTACAAACACAAGGTGCAGGGTTTGAATCTCACAAGGGATAACTGGCTAGGCTTAAAATGGCTTGCAAGGGCAGTTAGCTTAGTACGAACTAATAAATAATAAATACAGAAATTATTTTTCTGAACCAGAAAATATGGTCTGAATTGTCCAGACATTGTAAGGTCTTACTAATTTTAATGCTATTTGCATAAAAAAAAAGTACAATAACTAGAAAATAGAACTCAAAATTTAAACCAACCATAACTGAAGTACTGATCATTGTAAGGGAGATAAAATAAATATAAATATATTTTTTTAGAAAAGGAAAGTAGTAAAATGGATAGAACTTAAAGGAATTTGTAGGGAGAATACATGCAGAGTAATGTTCAGGAGGAGGAGAGAGATTAAAGGGAAGGCAGGAATTCAGCAGTTTATGTTATGTTGGAATGAATGAAAATAGTTAAAATGCCTACTGCATGAATATAACTAATGAAATATTATTAGATTTGTTTTCTTTTCTGCTACTATATATGGACTTAGGTTACTTTTTAAGAAAAAAAGTCATATTTAATGATGTTTAAAAAAGCTCTGAGCTGTTAATGAGCCACTTCCTCTGCCAAAGGTACACCATTTGAATCTTACCACCTTCATTTGCTTACTGCGTGACCTTGAGCAAGTCCTATAACCAGACAGTGCTTTGGGGCAATTAGGAATTTGGATTAGGCTCCTTATTAGTCTCCTGGACTGCATGTCTAGGAACTATCTATGGATCACAGTGTAATGATAGTAAAGCCTTATCAGCTGAATAAGAAGCTACAGATGAAGGAAATGTTTAGGGTGTTATGTTACCATTCCCACTTGATGTGCTGTTCGTGAAAGTCAAACTGGAGTGATGAATGCACATGTGGATAAAATACACATGAAACACTATATACCAGCAGCTATGTGTATATTTTAGATGTTTATTAAGGGAAGCCAAGTTGCACATTCAAAAGAAAATGACCCCATTACCTCTCGCTCCTTTATAGATAGGAAAGCACTCTTTATTATATGTACATCTTTCTCTAGCAACTAGATCCCTGATGTCCCAAACAGGATGTAAATGTTCACTTCAACTCTAGAAAGTGAAACAATACTACAGTATTATTATAATACATGACCAGTTTACTTATTTGTACTTGCTCACAAGGGTAGTTGATTCGCATGGACCTTTTCTAAGGTTCAGGCTGAGAGCACTGTTTGGTTAAGGAGCTTGAGCAGAGTCACACAGACAGAAGGCAAATGAAGGCCGAAAAATCAAACCCTGCACTACAGGTAACAGCTCATTATCAGCTTGTAATGTTAATCATCTAGATTAAACCACCAGACAAACCTCCAAAAAAAAAAAAACAATTTATATCCATTTTTGGAATGCATTTTTCAACACCATGCAGTTCAGATGTAATTTGTTATTTTCAATAAAAACAGTTGGTAGCATTTTTTGCCTTTAATCAAAACAACACAATGAAAAACATAACTTTTTGAGTGTATGGCATGCTTATTTTGTTTAACCTTGACACTACAGGCTTACAACAGAGTTCCAGCAATTGGGCCACAATGTGCCTAACAATGACTCTTTATTGTAATATGCTGATGGTAGAAATTATATTTTAACAGTCGAATCTAAATTTATTTGGGTTGTGGCATGAAATAAATGACAATAGTTACACTTTTTTTTTTTACAGAGAAACAAAATAACTACTTAAAGTCAATAGCTGGAAGAATGACAGGAGCAACCACAATTTGCAATTTCAATGCTCATTTCTAACTTTGCTACATTAAAATATAACTTTTCATTGACAACATGCTATATATGCCCTGCTTTATGACTAAGAACGAATATAACTTTTACCTCTGTTCAGAGATTAAAGAATATTGTTCAATGCACATTTTTAAGAACACTGTGGTTTGTGGGATGCCAGTGTTAGTTTAAAATATGTAACTTCCTTACTATACCAGAAGACAAGAATGCTAGAAAATAATGAAAGAAAGCGAAAGTAATATAAGCATTTAGGCTGTAACAAAACACAAATGCAAGACTACAAGCAAAAAGGTGGTCAGCATAAAGGACAATTCATACAGCTGCAGATGAACAGCAGACTAAAAGATATACTCTGATATCAATCCAAAACCCCATGTGGGTTTTAATTATTTGTGCGGACAGCAACACTATAATCATATGACATATATTGAGAACTACATTTACCCTTACATTTGTCACTTCTGATGTCATCATCTGAGATAACTATGTTGTCACAATGTTCCCAAGAAAAACTAATCCCTCAGCTACAATGACATAAGAGAGCCACACTATAATGCCCATTTGGGACAAAGATTTTTGGAAAAATGCATAGTATCATGTAGAAGAAAATATCCCTGAAAATGTTATGTTTTAAATTCATTTCATTTTGTAATTTTGTGATCAAAATGTTATGATTAAGGAGGCAATAACCTAATTTTCTTTTTCAAAGCATACATTTTCCGAGTGATTTGGAAATGGAAGCTTCCATGATGATTAGATCTGTAGCAGTGGTTCACAGACTATAACAAGGCATGCAGTGTTGTAGACCATTGAGAAGCCCAATCCAATTTTCCCAAAGCATTGTCTGGTTAAGTGGCGTGCTTAAGGTCACATAGTAGGCAACTGAAGGATGGTGGAATCAAACCCTGCACTGCAGGTAGCAGCTGGCTAAGAGCTCATAGCTTTTATCATCAGCACTAACTGCTAGACTCTTATGACCCAAATCTACAAAAATCACAATTTTTTTGAGAAAATATTGATAGCAATAATAATATTTCCTTAACTTTTTGACAAGTCTATTTTATATATGCATATTTTAATAATTTACTCTAATTTTTGTCACAAATTATATATTTATTTCTATTTATTATATGCATGCATATTTACCTAAATGATGCTGTAATATAACAGTCTCTAAAATTAAACTAAAAAATGTTTTTCAAAGTAGTTGAAAACCTTATCTAATTTATAAAAAGTGATCATAAAAGACTGACATCTGAATTTGTTATTAAAATATTTAAACTTTTGTCTTCCATTTTAGGAGTATTTTTTATTTTTTTGCTTCCACATTCAGAGTTTGAAACAAAATAAGTTTTTTTTGTGAGGAGATAAAGGTTAGTGATCATTGCTGGTGCAGTGTCTGGGATATCAATGGGTTTGAAGGAAGATTTGGTATGCAGGTCTGTAATTAAGGAGTTTGAGAATGACAGATTGCTTCCTTCTGTTAGGGCCGTATGTTAAGTATGGTGCTGCATTCTGCAGTTAGTAGGCAGGCACTATGCTACCAGATAGATGATCTCAAGACAATGCCTCTCCTTGCAGCAAACAATCATGTGAGAAGATGAAGTGGAAGTCCTTTGTCCTGCCTCGTTATGAGGCATACTAGATAGATACATTTCGGAAGATAGCCGAGTGTGGCAGAGTCCTGTGGGTATCTGATAATGTGTCTTAGCTTGTTTTCTTAATGCATTCAGATTTATAATTAATTGCAATGAAACATTTTACTTATTCTGCTATATATAATACTACATAAAGCAAATGCTACTTGAGCAATATGTAATTTTTGAGTTACCTTTCAACATTTTTCAAATAATGCAGCTGATAAATTTTATCCACTACACATGATTACCTTAGGCATTCAAAACATCAGCTGTCAAGTCTGGTGGGTCCGAGATTCACTTCTTTCTGTATCTTAGATCATTCCCTATACAGACTTGCTAACACTTTCTCACAAATTATATTGCCCACTAGTCAAAACAGTGCACAGATGAAGTTCTTTTTTTACTTGGGAGAATACTTTTTTGGCATTCCAGTATTTAAAAAAAATCATAAGCATCACAGAATTTTAACAGTTTATTATGTGTTTCTTGGGAAGTTGCTAACAGCATGAAACAGTCCAGAACACAGAAAACAAGGATGGCAATGGGAAAGAATATACAGGAAAATAGTGGCAGGTTGTCTAAAAGGGTTGTACTAGTACAAGAAAAAGTGCAGTAAGATGACACAGATGCTGAATATGCTGACAGATAACAGACATTTGTATTCAGTTTACAACACTTGAGAGCTCTTAGGCAGATTAGTATGCATTGTACAGATAATAGCTGTACGATTCTATATACATGACTTGTGAGCTGTAAGACAGATTAGTATTCCTTGTGCAGATACTAGATGCACGTATTCTATGCACATGACTTGTGAGCTTTAAGACAGATTAGTATTCCTTGCACAGATAATAGCTGTACGTATGCCATATACTTCACTTGTGAGTTCTAAGACAGATTAGTATTCCTTGTACAGATAATAGCTGTATGTATTCTATGTACATCACTTGTGAGCTCAAAGTTAGATTAGTATTCCTTGTACAGATAATAGATGTACGTATTCTATACACATGACTTGTGAGCTCTAAGACAGATTAGTATTCTTTGTACAGATAGCAGAAGTACGTATTCTATATACATGACTTGTGAGCTCTAAGACAGATTAGTATTCCTTGTACAGATAATACAAGTACGTATTCTATATACATCACTTGTGAGCTCTAAGACAAACTAGTATTCCTTGTACATATAATAGCTGCACGTATTCTATATACATCGGTTGTGAGCTCTAAGACAAATTAGTATTCCTTGTGCAGATAATAGCTGCACGTATTCTATATACATGACTTGTGAGCTCTAAGACAGAGTAGTATTCCTTGTACAGATAATAGCTGTACGTATTCTATATACATCAATTGTGAGCTCTAAAACAGATTAGTATTCCTTGCACAGATAATAGCTGTACGTATGCTATATACATCACTTGTGAGCTTTAAGGCAGATTAGTATTCCTTGTACAGATAATAGATGTACGTATTCTATCTACATCACTTGTGAGCTTTAAGGCAGATTAGTATTCCTTGTACAGATAATAGATGTACGTATTCTATATACATGACTTGTGAGCTCTAAGACAGAATAGTATTCCTTGTACAGATAATAGATGTACATATTCTATATATGTGACTTGTGAGCTCTAAGACAGATTAGTATTTTTTGTACAGATAATAGATGTACGTATTCTATATACATGACTTGTGAGCTCTAAAACAGATTAGTATTCCTTGTACAGATAATAACTGTACGTATTCTATGCACATGACTTGTGAGCTCTAAGACAGATTAGTATTCCTTGTACAGATAATACAAGTACGTATTCTATGTACATGACTTGTGAGCTCTAAGACAGAGTAGTATTCCTTGTGCAGATAATAGTTGTACGTATTTTATGTACATCACTTGTGAGCTCCAAGTCAGATTAGTATTCCTTGTACAGATAATAGATGTATGTATTCTATATACATGACTTGTGAGCTCTAAGACAGATTTGTGTTCCTTGTACAGATAATAGAAGTACATATAGTATATACATTGCTTGTGAGCTCTAAGGCAGATTAGTATTCCTTGTACAGATAATAGCTGCATGTATTCTATATATATGACCCGTGAGCTCTAAGACAGAGTAGTATTCCTTGTACATATAATAGAAGTACATATTCTATGTACATGACTTGTGAGCTCTAAGACAGATTAGTATTCTTTGTACTGATAATAGCTGTATGTAGCCTCTGTACATTGTTTGTGAGCTCCAGGACAGATTAGTTTTCCTTGTACAGATAATAGATGTATGTATTCTACTACATGACTTGTGAGCTCTAAGACAGAATAGTGTTCCTTGTACAGATAATAGATGTACGTATTCTATATACATGACTTGTGAGCTCTAAGGCAGATTAGAATTTTTTGTACATATAATAGATGTACGTATTCTATATACATGACTTGTGAGCTCAAAAACAGATTAGTATTCCTTGTACAGATAATAACTGTACATATTCTATGCACATGACTTGTGAGCTCTTTAAAGACAGATTAGTATTCCTTGTACAGATAATAGCTGTACGTATTCTATGTACATGACTTGTGAGCTCTAAGACAGATTAGTGTTCCTTGTACAGATAATACCTGTACGTATTCTATGTACATCACTTGTGAGCTCTAAGACAGATTAGTATTCCTTGTACAGATAATAGAAGTACATATTCTATATACGTCACTTGTGAGCTCTAAGACAGATTAGTATTCCTTGCACAGATAATAGATGTACATATTCTATATACATGACTTGTGAGCTGTAAGACAGACTAGACTTCCTTGTGCAGATAATAGATGTACGTATTATATGTACATGACTTGTGAGCTCTAAGACAGATTAGTATTCCTTGTGCAGATAATATGTACGTATTCTATATACATGACTTGTGAGCTCTACGACAGATAAGTATTCCTTATACAGATAATAGATGTATGTATTCTATATACATGACTTGTGAGCTCTAAGACAGATTAGTATTCCATGTACAGATAATAGCTGTACATATTCTATATACATGACTTGTGAGCTCTAAGACAGAATAGTATTCCTTGTACAGATAATAGATGTATGTATTCTATATACGTGACTTGTGAGCTCTAAGACAGATTAGTATTTTTTGTATAGATAATAGATGTACGTATTCTATATACATGACTTGTGAGCTCTAAAACAGATTAGTATTCCTTGTACAGATAATAGCTATACGTATTCTATGTACATGACTTGTGAGCTCTAAGACAGATTAGTATTCCTTGTACAGAGAATACCTGTATGTATTCTATATACATCACTTGTGAGCTGTAATACAGACTAGTATTCCTTGCACAGATAATAGATGAACGTATTCTATGTACATGACTTATGAGCTCTAAGACAGATTAGTATTCCTTGTGCAGATAATAGATTTAAGTATTGTATATACATCACTTTTGAGCTCTAAGACAGATTAGTATTTCTTTTCCAGATAATAGCTGTACGTATTCTATTTACATCACTTGTGAGCTCTGACAGATTAGTATTCCTTGTGCAGATAATAGCTGTATGTATTCTATATACATCACTTGTGAGCTCTGAAACAAATTAGTATTCCTTGTGCCGATAATAACTGTACGTATTCTATATATATATCACTTGTGAGCTCTAAGACAGATTAGTATTCCTTGTACAGATAATAGCTGCATGATTCTATATACATCACTTGTGAGGTCTAAGACAGCTTAGTATTCCTTGCACAGATAATAGCTGTACGTATTCTATATACATCACTTGTGAGCTCTAAGACAGATTAGTATTCCTCGTTCAGATAATAGCTGTATGTATTCTATGTACATCACTTGTGAGCTCTAAGACAGATTAGTATTCCTTGTATAGATAATAGATGTACGTATTCTATATACATGACTTGTGAGCTCTAAGACAGCTTAGTATTCCTTGCACAGATAATAGCTGTACGTATTCTATATACATCACTTGTGAGCTCTAAGACAGATTAGTATTCCTCGTTCAGATAGTAGCTGTATGTATTCTATGTACATCACTTGTGAGCTCTAAGACAGATTAGTATTCCTTGTATAGATAATAGATGTACGTATTCTATGTACATGACTTGTGAGCTCTAAGACAGATTAGTATTCCTTGTACAGATACTAGCTGTATGTATTTTATGTACATTGCTTGTGAGCTCCAAGACAGATTAGTATTCGTTGTACAGATAATAGAAGTATGTATTCTATATACATCACTTGTGAGCTCTAAGACAGATTAGTATTCCTTGTACAGTTAATAGATGTACGTATTCTATATACATGACTTGTGAGCTCTAAGACAGATTAGTATTCCTTGTACAGATACTAGATGTACATATTCTATATATATGACTTGTGAGCTCTAAAACAGATTATAGGTTCATAGGTTCATAGGTTCATACTAGGCTATCTGCTCTAGGACATTTATAAGCCTAGCCAGATTGTGTTTGGCTTTCGCCACCCATTTTAAATTAATTTTGCTATGCCCTTTTTTGAGGTTAGTATACTGTGCCTCTGTCTAACAGTGACACAGAAGTGATAGCCGGGGTAAACTTACGATCTCCCATCCACTCATCAAGATTCCTCTTGAAGAGAGTCAATGAGGGACTCTGCCTAACCTGGATTGGGATTTTATTCCAGAGTGAAGGGAGCCTCTGGGTTATGAATCTGTCCCTCCAGCATGTCCTATTAATTTCAGTGCTGAGGTTCAAGTCTCTCGAGCGTGTAGCTCGATGGGATTTGGATTTTCTGAGGTGCAGCATGTCCATTAATTCCGGGTTGGACATGGCTTTATACGTCAGGCACAGATCGCCTCTGAGCAGGCGGTATGCCACTGAGTAGAGCTGGAGTTTCTTTAACCGGGCAGCATATAGCATCTGTTTGAGCCCTTTGATCCTCTTGATGAGGTACTTTTGGGGTCTTTCCAGTTGCTGCCGGTGTCTGGTAAGGTACATCCCAAAAGGGGCATTGTACTCAATTATGGGCCTGATGAGTAAGGAGTAAAGAGGCACGATGACCTCCCCTGATCTAGATGTGAATCCCTTCATGATTAGGTGGGCTATATAAAATGTTTTTCTAACCACTTTGGCCACGTGGTTGTCAAATGAGAGATTGCTATCAACTTGGGTCCCCAGGTCCCTAATTACTTCTTCTGTACTTATTGGATTACCACCTATGTGGTAATTTGTGGGCACTTTGTTTTTGCCAAAGGGAATGACTATACACTTTTTGGCATTTAGCTTGAGGCCATGGCTCTGGCACAAGTTGTCTGTCTCTATGAGGCCCTTTTGGAGGATGCTTGTGTCAGCTGGAGAGTCGATTATGGCACCCAGTTTGCAGTCATCTGTGAACTTGGTCAGTCACAGTCCTTCTGTGTTTGCCTGTACCTCTGAGAAATATATACCGAACAAGAGAGGTCCCAGGACTGAACCTTGTGGGACGCCACTTGTAACTGGTTTGGAGTCTGACATGGCTCCAGAAATTCTAACCATGTGGGTTCTGTCCTTGAGCCAGTTTGCAACCCATCTAGTGACATAGGGGTTTATATTTAAGCTGGTGAGCTTATCTATAATGCCCGAGTGGGGTATTGAATCGAAGGCTTTTGCGAGGTCCAGGTAGGCTGTGTGGACCACCTTCCCCTTGTCAATGGCCTTGGTGACTGTTTCAAAGAAATCGACCAGGTTTAAGAGGCAAGATCTACCCTTAACAAAGCCAAACTGGGTAGGATCCAGTGTCTGTAGGTCCCCAATATATTTATTTATGAGGTCCATGATGATCCTTTCCATAGCTTTGCAGACCAAGCTAGTCAGGCTTATGGGGCGATAGTTTCCAGGATCCGTTGAGGCACCACCTTTGTGGAGAGGGACCACTGTTGCTGTATGCAACTCTTTGGGTACATATCCTGTAGTAAGGCTGAGAATGAACAGTAGTTTTATGTTTGGGTTTAGCTCTTCTTGGAGTTCATGTAGGACACAGCCCGGGACACCGTCTGGTCCTATTGATGCTGTGTTTTTTGCTTTGGAGAGGGCGGCTCTTACCTGAGCATGTGAGATGTCATGGGGGCAGCACTCTGCTGGGATAGATATTTGCCCTTTTCGTGGGGTGGGGGTGGGGAGTTTGCACTGAACCTGTCAGCTAGGATGTTGGCAATGTCTTTGGGTTCGGTGTATTTTTTGTCATTTTGGACTAATTCTGAGCATATCTGGGAATTCCCACCCAGGTTCCTAACATAACTAAAGAAAGCCTTGTGATTATCCTTAGTGTCCTGTGCAATTTTTCTCTCGAAGCTGGCCTTAGACGATTTTATGAGTGCCCATAGTTTTTTGCTAATACTGATCAGAGATGCCTTCCCTTTTTGGGATTTTTCTCTATCATGTAGTAGCTTCCTCCTTCTGTTGTATAGTTTGTTTATGGCTGGGGTCCATCAGACAGGACGTCTGCCTTTGGAGGATTGGGTCTTGGTTTTATTTGGGATTGCATGATCCATGCATTTCTGAAGGTGTTCATAGAATGCGTTTATAAAGGATTCTGCAGTCTGGGCCGTATTTTCCACAGGCCCGGGGGCTTTGAAGGTTTCCACCTCTGTTTTGAGGAGTGTGAAATTTGCTTTAAAGAAGTTTTTCACTGTGGTTTTCTGGGCAGGGGGTGGGGTCGGGATGTGAGTATCCAGTGAGATTAGTTTATGGTCTGATCTTACCAGTGATGGATACACTTCTGGTCTGGAGCATAGAGTCCCCATGTTGGTGATGATCAGGTGCAGTATGTTTTCCCCTCTTGTGGGAGTGGTAACAAGTTCTTCCATAGCATTTGAGTTTATAAATTCTAGGAACCTTTGGGCTAGGGTGTTGGAGCTAGAGTAATGCTCCCAGTCTATGTTTGGGTAGTTGAAGTCGCCCAATATAATGGTGTTTGGAGAGACCTTCATATTTTCCAGTGTTCTCAGGAAGGCCGAGTGGGGTTCCTGGGTTTGGGAGGGTGGTCTGTAGCAGGCTATAAACTGGACGGCAGTTCTACCCACTGTTAGTTGCACATGGATAGTCTCTGATGCTTCGTGCTGTGCCACCAACCTGGAGGTGTGGGTACCTTTGACGAATATTGATACTCCCCCTCCTTTTGTGGTTTGGTCCAAGTTTTGGGGCCGAAAAGCATGGTATGAGGTATAACCTGGTAGTGCTGGGGTGCTCTTGGGAGCCTTGAACCAGGTTTCTGTTACTGCACAGATATCGATGTTCTCCATGCTAAGGAGAGTTTCGAGTGCATGCATCTTGAGGTTTAGACTTCTGGCGTTGAGTAGCATTACTCTTAGTTTCTTATCCCTTGTGATACCTATGGAGGTGCGTTTGTCTTTTGAGCCTTGCCTAAAAAAGGCACTATGGGGGTAGCAAGAGCCTTTGCCAATATCCGAAAGCCCAGGGGTGACAGGTGCAAGCCGTCCCTAGCGAAGCATCATGGCTTGTCCCTAGCGAAGCATTGTGGCTTGTCGAGCATGTCAACCCAGATTAGTATTCTTTTTACAGATAATAGCTGTACATATTCTATGTACATGACTTGTGAGCTCTAAGACAGATTAGTATTCCTTGTACAGATAATAGATGTACATATTCCATGTACATCACTTGTGAGCTCTAAAACAGATTAGTATTCCTTGTACAGATAATAGCTGTACGCATTCTATATACATCAGTTGTGAGCTCTAAGACAGATTAGCATTCCTTGTACAGATAATAGAAGTATGTATTCTATATATATCACTTGTGAGTTCTAAGACAGATTAGTATTCCTTGTACAGATAATAGATGTACGTATTCTATATACATCACTTGTGAGCTCTAAGACAGATTAGTATTCTTTGTATAAATAGATGTACGTATTCTATATACATCACTTGTGAGCTCTAAAACAGATTAGTATTCCTTGTGCAGATAATAGATGTATGTTTTCTGTATACATCACCTGTGAGCTCTAAGACAGATTAGTATTCCTTGTGCAGATATTAGATGTGCGTATTCTATATACATCACTTGTGAGCTCTAAGACAGATTAGTATTCCTTGTGCAGATAATAGCTGTACGTATTCTATATACATCACTTGTGAGCTCTAAGACAGATTAGTATTCCTTGTGCAGATAATAGCTGCACGTATTCTATATACATCACTTGTGAGCTCTAAGACAGATTAGTATTCCTTGTGCAGATAATAGCTGTACGTATTCTATATACATCACTTGTGAGCTCTAAGACAGATTAGTATTCCTTGTGCAGATCATAGCTGTACGTATTCTATATACATCACTTGTGAGCTCTAAAACAGATTAGTATTCCTTGTACAGATAATAGCTGTACATATTGTATATACATCACTTGTGAGCTCCAAGACAGATTAGTATTCCTTGTGCAGATAATAGGTGTAAGTATTGTATATACATCACTTGTTAGCTCTAAGACAGATTAGTATTTCTTTTGCAGATAATAGCTGTATGTATTCTATTTACATCACTTGTGAGCTCTGACAGATTAGCATTCCTTGTGAAGATAATAGCTGTACGTATTCTATATACATCACTTGCAATCTCTAAGACATATTAGCATTCCTTGTGCAGATAATAGATGTATGTTTTCTGTATACATCACCTGTGAGCTCTAAAACAAATTAGTATTCCTTGTACAGATAATAACTGCATGATTCTATATACATCGTTTGTGAGCTCTAAAACAGATTAATATTCCTTGTGCAGATAATAGATGTTCATATTCTATATACATCACTTGTGAGCTCTAAGACAGATTTGTATTCCTTGTTCAGATAATTGAGGTACGTATTCTGTATACATCACTTGTGAGCTGTAAAACAGATTATTATTCCTTGTACAGATAATAGCTGTACATATTCTATGTACATGACTTGAGAGCTCTAAGACAGATTAGTAATCCTTGTACAGATAATAAATGTATGTATTCTATATGCATCACTTGTGAGCTCTAAGACAGATTAGTATTCCTTGTACAGATAGTAGCTGTACGTATTTCATGTACATCACTTGGAGCTCTAAGACACATTAGTATTCCTTGTACAGATAATAGCTGTACGTATTCTATGTACACCACTTTTGAGCTTTAAGACAGGTTAGTATTCATTGTACAGAACAGGCAGAGAATGATAAAGACAGATCAAGGACAATAGTACTTTTGCTGGCAAAATCTGTGCAGCACGAAACACCACATCACATCACATCTTGAAAATATCATTTGATGGTGTCAGATACATTATTTGTCTTTCTCAGAGGTCCTCCACTTCCATGTGTCTAGGAAGAATGAGTGCAGTATTTTTTTATTTAATTTTGTTGCCTGGGCCTGTGGCCCTTCTTCACTGTTGACATGATGCACTGTGTATAACGAATTTGTGAAATTTGTTTAAGACATCAGGGAAATATCTGTTCGGTAGAGTGATGAAGGATGTTTAATATTTACTTGAAATTCTACCAGCTCAAGCATATGGGATATTAGCGTAATAACATAATAAACTACAGTTAACTATTTAGCTTTGTAGTAAGATACAAAATAAACCTTACATTACAAGTGTGTGTTATTTTATATGCACCGTTAGGTGATGAGATCTGCCCAGCTCATACCATAATTGCTCCAGCATATCAGTTTACATTTTCATTTGCTTATCCTGACTTTAGACAAGATCGGAATGAAATCCTATTACTTGTATGGTTCTTGTTATTAGGTGGTCCAGTCATGCAGCCCCTGCAGAAAATTGAAATGGGAGTTATTAAAGAAAAGCATGACATGATTGTGTAGCCATAAAGAATGCAATGAATTTAGGATGGCACAGACTGATGGTGATTAGGCAAGCATGAGTGTAGGCATAGTATGGTCATGTTGAGGCAGTGCTGCATAATGCATCTTCACAGCTTTGAAAACAAAAGCAACCATGCTGTTGGAATGCCTGTGTATAAATAGTCACATGACCAAAAGGAAAGCATCAGGTAGGTGGCTTATCTGATACCATGCATACTTACACTTGCGCTGAGGTGCCCCATTGTTGGAACACAGGAACTGCAGGTAACTCATACAGGACTATCAAAGGAAAGTGCTAAGCCATTTTATTAAATAAATAGGTGTAGGAGAAGTCAAAATAGGCAAAAATGGGGACCAGCAAGAAGGAATAGATAAAACTTTCTTTGTGTTTACAGGCACCCTTTTTTGTTTTAATAAGCAAGGTACAGGGGAAGGAAGCAACAAGAAAGTGTGGGTAGTATTGATGGTAAGTGGAAGGCATCAGGAGCAAACAAACAAACAAACATATAATGCAAAGAAATACTGACAGGGAGATGGTCACACATAAGGGGGCAACTCTGGAAATGCATGGAGTGACAGAGAGTGGATTACTTGTGATAAGGAGAACTGCTCTATAAAGAGGGAAGGAGAGTGTTACAAAAGGAAGAGAACAGAATTTTGGGGATAGAAAGGCGTGAGGAAGACCTACCAGACCAAGCCATTAGTAAACCCCCCTGCAGATATGAGTTACCTCAGTGTGTCACACCATAAGTGGGTGCCATCTCTGGTGGCCTGGTGTAAGGGGCTGCCAGATGTATGACTCTGTCATCCCCACAAGGAGATGCTCCAGGTAGCCAATGCAGGTGTCCAAACAGTGGTCTACCTCAGCCCTCAACAGCTGCTGCACTTCTTGTTGAGTGACCTGGGAAAGCTCCTCCACACCACTCTCAGATAAGAAAATGTCATCCCCTTTTCGTAAGAGGTAACCATAGATGTCTCCAGTGAGTCTGCTAGCTCTCCTTTGCAGAGTGACCTATATAATCCTACAGAGACTCAGGCTATGGACAGATGGTGGCACAGTGGTTGATACTGTGGCCATTACAGAGAAGGTTGTGTCAAAGGAAAAATAACTTCAAAATGATCAACACACAGCAGGTTCAGGTTAAGGCACTTTAATCTTGCAGCAAGGAGACAAAAACATGCTAATACAGAGTTTATCTAACTAAAATCAGGAAGTGCAACTATTTTTATACATTTCTTATAAGGTATTGCCTACTAAGCTGACGTAATAAATCACAAGTTCTTTCAATATTGTTTCTCAGCAGCTGTTTGTCCATGATTTTCTGCTGGCATATCAAGTTTACAAAAAAAACTTCCTAAGAAAAACAACGTGGCCTTGACGACCACCGGTCAGAAACAACTTTTACTATGCAATGTTACCATTCAAGGTACTATGGCTAATTCGAGCACAAAGCAAGTACAGATTACAGTTAATTTCTTCAAGCAGTCTTTTGTCTGATGTATCTCTTCTTTTCCGCAGCTGTGCATGTTCTCATAACACGAACAGGGCTGATTGTTCATATTCAATCACATTATAGAAAACAGTATTGTTCTATTCATTCACTATTCATTCATTTTCCTGACTTAGCAGATAATCACCTAGTTCCCAGTACATTTCCAAAAGGCATAAACATGAATTTTGCTGTGCTAGCAAATACTAGGTCAGAGAGCATCTTGCAATTTCAGAAAGCATACTGTAGTTTGAAAAGCATCTTATAATATCATACAAAATTAAGCTGTACATAAAATAGAATGAAATGTGTTAACCCTTTTAGCTTCTAATAAGCACTAAACATATACATTAATACATATTTTTCTAACATTTCCCCCCTGTTAATACTTTTTATTCTATTTTCAAAAGCATAAACAATTGCTTCTTCTCCTAACCTCTTTCCATTCAGAATTTGCAGTTAAGAGAGTCATTCAGTTTAAAACTTATGAAAGTGTTTCATTTTTCAGCAGTTCTTCAATTTCAGTACTTTGATATAAAGTCTCAGAAACTGACATGTCTATAAAATCTTTGATCAATCTTTTCATGCAGGGAATACCACAACAAACACACACTCCTAATAGTAGTAATCCCACACAAATGGCAATCAGGACATTCATTAGGATGCTACCCCACCCCCCCAAACAAATTCTGGAAAAAGTCCGTCAGTGGGTTTGGGCCTGGTTTGACCATGGTCGACACTTGCTGAATCATCTCAAGATGGTCGTTTATCTCATGCTGGTTGTCAGGAATATACAAACAGCACTCCTCTTTTATTAAAGTGCACGTACCACCTTTCCCCGCTAGGGTGAAGTTAAGAGCCATGTGGTTTTGAAGCACCACAGTTCTCATAGCATTCAGTTCATCAGTCATTAACAAGAGAGCAGAAAAAGTTGCATTACTCATTACTTCAAGAAGTTTGGACAGTTTTCTCAGCTCCCAAATTGATTTCACTGCGCCATATGCAGGGGCTATACCTGCCCACGATATAATAGTGTCACTCAAGTCCATGTGTGTCAGTTTGTCTTTGTTTTTTACAGAATTATGGTTTCTCCAGCCTGCTTTGATTCATCCCACTGGATTTTCAGGCCTTCTGATTGGATTTCCGGTTTTCTTGGTGACCTCTCTGACAGGTCGAATTTTTCCCTGAGGCAAACCTGCAGTGTGTCGTATGGCCGGAACCAGGTAACCCAAAACACAACTGCCGGACCAGTTCTCAGGTAACCATTTGTATGCCTTTTTCCCCACAAACAAAATAACAGTTCTCTACTTTAGTATTAATATATACTTGCCCTGCATGAAACATTTTCTTATCAATAATAGATAGTTGTTTTAAAAGAACAGGATTACGTTGTATTTCATCAATAGTCTTATGAATCGACTCGAGATATGAGTCATAGTTTGTATCACAGATATAACCTGCATTATTGGCTTTGGTATAACATTTGTAAGGAATAGTCACGTTACAATTACTCCAACCTACCTGAACAGTATCACTTTTGTAAAAACATACAATTCCCTTTTGTGTAACAGGCAGGTACAATGCTATTTTGTCTTGTGATTTTACAGTTGTAGTATCAAAAAGCAAATTTTCCCAGGTCTCATTGACCCATAGGGGGACAGCAGTCATTAATAATCCCCGTATGCTGTCGGTATAGCTGTGCAGCTCCAGCAATTCGAAACATTAAAAGTTTCAGCATACACATATTTAATTGCTTAAAGTTCAGATGCCAGTCTATGAATGATTCACGTTTATTCAGTTCAGCTCGTGTGGCTGGAAAAAGGAAAGGCCACAACAAAAAGATTAATGTTATCAGTATGGCCAACAGAATGATCATGCAATACTTCTGAGGTTGTTCAGCATTTCTACTTGCTCTGCATCTGGTCATTTTGTTCTTGTGTAACAGTAACAACTTTTTTGTCCAGTTCAAAGTTTTTAACCAATTTACAGTGTGTCAGATGAATCCAGGATGCTCGCTCTGCGATCTTGACTGCAGTGGGTGTTGACAGTAGCACTTGGTACGGCCCTTCCCACTTCAGTGTGGTCCAGTTTCTTTTCTTGATAACTTTCACCCAGACCCAAGTGCCTGGGACTACTGCTGCTACCAATGATCTGGTTTGTTCCTTATCTGAAACAGAATTCAACTGCAAAAGTTGTTTATTACTTAGAAGACGTCTCATATATTCTGCAAGTGAACTGTCAGCCTCCTGGTCTGCAGGCATGAGAGGTTTCCACTGAGGTATATAATATGCCCTCCCAAACAATATTTCAAAAGGAGTTAACCCCTTTGCATTTGGAACAGTTCTCATGCTCAACAGTGCCAGAGGCAGGCAGTGCACCCAGTTCCTCTGTGTCTCACTAATCAAATTTCTAAGTTTGTTTTTCAAAACCCCATTATGCCTCTCTACTAATCCTGCAGATTGGGGGTGGTATGCACAATGGTTCTTTAAGGAAATTCCAAAATATCGGCTCAGCTGTTGTATGGTTTGATTTACAAAGTGTGTGCCATTGTCACTGTAGATCTTTTCCGGTATGCCAAATCTAGGAATAATTTCTTTAACAAGGACTTTTGCAATGGTAGCTGCATCTGGATTTTTGGTCGGAAAAGCTTCCACCCATTTGGAAAACATATCTATAATGACAAGACAATATTTCTTATTTTCACATTTGTTTAGTTCTATGAAATCCATACAGATAGTGTGGAACGGGTATGGTGGTGTTGGGAAACTCCCTTGCTTAGGCTTCAATGCCCCTTGTGCATGATGCCTGTTACAAACATGGCATGCTGCACAAAAATTTTTTGTGTAGTTTGTAAATCCATATGCAGTGAACACATGGTTCACTAACTGTACCATCCCCCCTGTTGAGACATGGCACTGCCCATGGCTCAACAAAGCTGCATATCTAAACAAGTTAGATGGCAAAATTGGTTTTCTTTCTTTGGAGATGTACAGCCCTTTCTCAAGAATTGCTCCTCGTTTTATCCATTTCTGTTTTTCTACATTTGTAGTAAGTGTCTGCATTGTTTTTAACATTTCTAAATCTAAAATCTCAGAAGGTTGTAATTCCCCACTCAAAAGAAATACTTCTGAAACTGAAGCTGCCTGTTTTGAAGCTATATCAGCTCTCGCATTACCTTTTGAAATCCTATCCTGTTGCTTGGTATGAGCTACGCATTTACAAATAGCTACTTTCTGAGGTAACTGAACAGATTCTAACAAATCTAGAATAAATTGCGCATGATTAATCGGTTTACCAGTAGATGTTATCATTCCTCTATTTTTTCCACTGCTGCGCAAATACATGTACAGTAGAAAAAGCATACTGGCTGTCAGTAAAAATGTTCACACATTTACCCTTTGCCAAGGTGCATGCCCTTGTCAAAGCAATCAATTCTGCTGCTTGTGCAGATAAGTTGTGTGGTAAAGACTTTGCTTCTAAAATCTCAGTATCAGAAACTACTGCATACCCTACTAGATTCTGTCCTGTAGGACCCCTTCTGCATGAGCCGTCCATGTAATATGTCACCTCGGCATCATCCAAGGGAACATCCGTTAGATCTTTTCTAGGCAGTGTCTTTTGCTCAATTTCCTGCAGGCAGCTGTGTGGTGTGCCATCCGCAGGGGTTGGGAGCAAGGTAGACGGGTTTAAAGTTGTACATCGTTCAATTGTCATATGAGGTTGGCTCAGGAGTATAGTCATACAAGAAAGATGTCTAGCAGGAGAAAGATATGCTACTTTTTCTTGCAGTAAAATAATTGCGACTGCATGAGGCACTCTCAATGTGAGAGGGTGGAACAACACTACTGAGGCCGAAGCCTGTACTGCCATTGCAGCTGCAACTACTGCTTGTAAACAGTGGGGCAGGGATCGCACCACTGGGTCCAGCTGTGATGAATAATAAGCTATGGGGCGTTGCTTATCCCCATGCTGCTGTGTTAACACTGATGTCATGTAACCTTGTTTGCAATCTACAGTTTGGAAAAAACGTTTATGATAGTTTGGTAATCCTAAAACTAATGAGGATGCTATCAGTTGCTTCAGTTTGCAAAAAGCTGATTCTGCTTCTGGTGTCCATTGTAATAAATCTTGTGCTGCCATAGGCTTCCTCTATATCAAGTTGGTCAGTGGAGCAGACTCCAAGGCATAGTTTGGAATCCAACTCAGACAGAAATTAGTCGTGCCCAGGAAGGACATCATTTCCTTCTTGGTAGTCGGTTTGGGTGCTTTCAAAATTGCTATTTTTCTATCTTCATCTAATATTCTGCCTTCTTTGGATATTACATATCCCAGGTATTTAATCTGCTTTCTCCACAGCTGCAATTTGTTTTTGTTTACTTTATTTCCCTGTGTGGCTAAAAATTGTAGTAATGCTATGGTATCTTCTCTACATTCTTGCTGGGTGGGGGCTGCCAGCAGGATGTCGTCTACATAAAGTAAAATTTGGCTGCCTCTTGGTGGGCTAAATCCTGCCAAGTTGCTTGCCATCTCTTGTGCAAATATTGTTGGGCTTTCACAATACCCCTGTGGTAGTCGCGTGTGTGTATACCTTTTTCCCTGAAATGTGAATGCAAACCAATGTTGGCTGTCAGGGTGTATTGGTATCGAAAAAAAATGCATTGCTAATATCTACCACAGAAAAATATTTCTGTTGAGGCTTCAAATCATTCAATAGAGTTTGTGGGTCTGGCACCGTAGGTGCTCTAGGTATTACTGCATCATTTACGGCTTGTAAGTCTTGGACCATACGCCATTCTCCGTTTACTTTCTAACAGGAAATAAGGGTGTATTACATGGCGAATCGGGAGATTCTATCAGTACTCCTTCTTTAAGTAAGGCTGCTATTATAGGTTTGATTCCTACCTCTGCATCCTTTCTTAAGGGATACTGTCTCTTTTGAGGTCTGAATGCTGATTTTGGCGTAATAGTAACTGGTCCTGCTGTACAAATTAATCCTACATCTGATTTCCCTGTTGACCAGAGAGTTTCTGGTATACTTCATAGAGCTTTTTCTTCCTCTTCCAGTAAGAGTGCTAATCAGTTGTCCTCACTCGACTGCAAGTGTACAGCTGGGTGTGTCTGCATTATCCAATTTAACTTCTGTTTTTGTATTCCCTGTTCTGACAATTCTAACTCTGTTTGTTTTTCCCACTTTGTGACTTTTTCTCCACGATCTGCCCATTTCACATTCTTGCCTTTGGTTAAACTAACATGTGGTAATCAATTAGATTTATAGAGTACAAAGAATTCCTGGGGCAATGAACAGCTGACCACACTGTTCCCTTCTGTGTCCCAGTACAGATTACGTAATACTAATCTGTTTGCATGGTTTTTAAACAGTTCTTGCTCATATTCTTTATCAGGTCCTGGTGTGCTACAATAATACAGAGTACAGTGCAACAAATGCTGTTTATCATTGTCAAGGGAGGGGAACTTACTGATGGCTATGTTCATCAGTTCTTCGGTTACTGCCCCTGGACCAGTCGTAACTAAGTCCTGGCTGTACCAATAAAATGTTTCACCCTCCGGTCGCACCACAGAAGTATCCATTTGTCGCTGTGCTTCCATACCCTGCATAGTCGGTACTACTGCTATGCCAAATATCTGCATAAGATCTCTGCCCAAAAGGTTCACTGGGCATTTTGCAGAAACAACAATTTTGCTTTTCTGGGTCATCCCTGAAACAGGGTCAGTTATTGCTATGTTGTGGGAGAGTGGCTCCCGATACAGCTGTCCATTAGCTGCTTTCACTAATATGTAATCAAGTGATTCTGAATTTTCTGGTAGTTTGGAAGGATGTATCAGGGTTCGTGAAGCCCCTGAGTCACACAGGAATTTAACTTCCCTCCCCTCTACCTGAAGCGTAACTTCCGGTTTTGTGTCTGCTAAATAGAGCTCTAGGCTCAATAATGCCAAGTCTAAAATTTCACTTTCTTCACCATCAGTGATTTCTTGTACTTCCTCTATTTCTTCTATCACATTCTCTACTCCCTCTATCACATTTGCATTTGTCTTTTCTTGGTTATTCCCTTCTAGTGATTCTTGACTATCATATAGTCAGTCCTCACCCTCCTTATCTTCCATGGCTACCTTCTTGTTTTGCCTGCAATCCCTTGCTAAATGTCCCTTTTTCCCACACTTAAAACATTCAGCCCTTTTCTTTCTTTCTTCAAACTCTTCTGATCGTTTATCAGATTGTTTGTTTCCCTGGGCATTTTTCTTGCCCTTTTTCCCGGACTGTACTACATAGACTTCTGCTCCATCTTCTACCGCAAATATTTGGGCTTTCTTTTTCTTTTTACTGTTAAAATGCCTTTCGGCATGCCTAGCATATTCAAGTGGTGACTGTAATCTACTTGTATAATGGTCTACCATGTGCTTTGTAATAAAGCTGCTTATAGGCAAAATACTGCCCTTCAAAAATGCATTCTTTAATTGCTGCTCATATGGGGAATCATGTGTTTGATCTTCAGGTACCTGCATTCCACAATGGTTATTAAAACACTCTAATAATCTAGCATAATATCTGTCAACAGTTTCACCTTCCTGTTGGATGCATTGATTAATACAAGTCCAGTCTGCCCTAGGCTTCCATTTCTCAGAGATTCGGTCTGTTAGACCTTTCACTCTGTTATCCAGTTCTGCGTTGCTATGTGGGAGTGGCTTATGTTCTGCGTCATGGGGATTCCAGTTGCCACTGATCATGTGCCAATCTAGACCTACGATCCATCTGACTACTTTTTCTACTTCTTCTCCGTTCAAATGATAACTTAACCTCATGCCCTGTCAGTCTTCTAAGAATTTCCTAAAATTAGCTTTCGGATGGGGAATTCCCTCTGTGGCTTTCCGGATGTCTTCCGGTGTCCACGGTCTATATACTAGAAGAGTTGGGTCCTGTCCTGCCTGTCCTGCCTGCGGATTTGGTACTTCTATGAGTGGACATATCTCTTCTTCACTCATAGCTCGTGAATTTTTATTTATTTTGTATAACTCAATATCTCCTCTTAAGTTACGTGTTCGAGACCTGGTCTCGATGGGATCTCTAACATATGGTCCTGTCTTTGCGGTGACAGCCGGGTATAGCGGAGGTGGATCAGCTTGTCCACTCGCTTCATATTCTGGTGCAGGAAGTGGAGGGGGTGGAGGGGCTGATGCCATTACCAAATTATTGTCTTCTTTATCTAGAAACATAGCTTTTGAATTATTACTTTTTTGCTCCCTACGGTTTGCTTCCTCAATCCACCTGTGTGCCTGAGGAAACCCCAATTGGCGTTGCTTTTTTACCTGACCTTTTGCGTCAGCTTTAAGCTGTTTGACAAGTTTAATAAGCGAGGATTTTTCTAATTTGCCATCACATTCATATTTATTAACCAATTTTGTATAGTATCTAATATTGTCGGCACGCTGTGATTGCATATATTTTGCATCTTCGGTTAGCGGTGGGTTTTGGGAACTTTTTGTGCACTTATTACCCATATTGTTTTGTTTGTTAAAAAATGTTATGTAATGCTTCTTATTCTCATGTGGTACCACGATTTTCTATTTCACAGTTTATCTAGAATAACTGTCTTACCTATTCTGTTTCCCTGATCTATGACAAGACTGCAATCTTTCTGTCCCTGACTTGTGCAATACAAATCTCCTGACAGATATTTTCAATCAAGTCCCTGATCTAAAACAGAAAAAGGTCAATTTCACCTTACCTGAGCCTCCGTGATTGATCCTCTGTGGTTTGTATACCGACTCGTCCTCCAGTTGCAGATCAGAAAAGTGGCTGGCCTCTTTTGAACGACAATTCAGTCAGAGGTCTTTCAAAGCAGAAGAACCGATGTGGTCTCTTCCCCGTACGGTTTCATGCCACCTGGCCCATCTGACCTGAGGCGAAGAGAGAGAGATCCAGCTCGAAGGGCCAATCTGTCAAAGGAAAAATAACTTAAAAATAATCAACACATGGCATGTTCAGGTTAAGGAGACAAAAACGTGCTAATACAGAGTTTGTCTAACTAAAATCAGGAAGTGCGACTATTTTTATACATTTCTTATAAGGTATTGCCTACTAAGCTGACGTAATAAATCACAAGTTCTTTCAATATTGTTTCTCAGCAGCTGTTTGTCCATGATTGTCTGCTGGCATATCAAGTTTACAAAAAAAACTTCCTAAGAAAAACAACGTGGCCTTGACGACCACCGGTCAGATACAACTTTTACTATGCAATGTTACCATTCAAGGTACTATGGCTAATTCGAGCATGAAGCAAGTACAGATTACAGTTCATTTCTTCAAGCAGTCTTTTGTCTGATGTATCTCTTCTTTTCCGCAGCTGTGCATGTTCTCATAACACGAACAGGGCTGATTGTTCATATTTAATCACATTATAGAAAACAGTATTGTTCTATTCATTCACTATTCATTAATTTTCCTGATCTAGCAGATAATCACCTGCTTCCCAGTACATTTCCAAAAGGCATAAACATGAATTTTGCTGTGCTAGCAAATACTAGGTCAGAGAGCATCTTGCAATTTCAGAAAGCATACTGCAGTTTGAAAAGCATCTTATAATCTCATACAAAATTAAGCTGTACATAAAATAGAATGAAATGTGTTAACCCTTTTAGCTTCTAATAAGCACTAAACATATACATTAATACATATTTTTCTAACAGGTTGGCTGCTACCTCACTACTGCCTACTCCACTGCTAATCCTGTAGAGAGAAAAAAGTGAGGAAAGGCTTACCACACACACACACACACACACACACACACACACACACACACACACACACACACACACACACACACACACACATGCACACACACACTCTCATGGATTTTCATTCATACTCCTACAGACACATAGAAAGAAAAAGAAAAATAAAGGGAGAAAAAAAGTACAAAAAAGCAAGAGGCACAAATGTAATAAATTAGTAATGTTTGTTACAGTAAATTAAAATAGTCCCGTACTGCTGGTTATACAATACGTTTAGTCTACTGCCTGGAGAGCATTTCTTCTCTGACAGGCCATAATATTTTTCTGTATTTAGTGGGCTAATGAAAATCATTAAAAACAGCAATCAAATTAACATATCTATGACAACAGAAAACGATTACAGTTACAGCTGATAGGTGTTATGTACAGTGCAAAACCAAGAACAGAATAATTACAATAATAAGGTGGGCCCCTGTTTCAAACAGCTTCTTCTAACTGGTGGAGACAGTATGAGTAGTGCTTCAGCAAGTCACTGTATGTGTGCCTACATTGCTCACCATAGTGATGGATGCCATTGGCTTCCCTTAATGCTCAGGAAAACTGGTACTAGGCAACAGATTTGTAAAGGGGGGGCCCTCAAGCACACTCAGCAGGTGCTCCCTATTGTCCCTGTGCAGCAAGATAACAAAGGATACTTCCTGTTGCACTATGCAGGAAGTCTGTCAGAGCCATTACCTTTTGAGACCATGTCTATTCTCAGCATATAATTCAGGAGAGAAATAGTAGTCTGGTTTGCATTACTACACATACTGGACATCACATGAAGTGCCGCAATAATTACAATTGTAGTGCAGTGTAAATGGTCAGTAGCACAATGGACATGGCCACATGGAACTGTACAGATTGACAATAGTGTGGCCAGGTTTCACAGTGACAGTGCATGCATACACACCATATATCCTTCCAGTCAGGGAACAGGCAGATAGGAGCATTGTAACTGAAAACACTGTTGTGGAAAATACAGTTGAAGCCCCAACAGATATACAATCACTCCTTTATTCATTACATAAACACCATAAAAACAGTTGTTTAGTGCTTTCGTTCCTTTGATTTAAACAGAACTTCATCAGAACAGGAGCCCTGTAAACTGGACTATGACTGATAATGTATCACATTATAAGTTCATTTCAGAGGAGATCATGCAAAAATCACTTGCTTAACATAATTACTGCTTTAACATGATAGATCCCATGGTCACTATTTTATTGGAATTGCATTGCAGAGAGCAATGTATAGAATAGAATATAGCAGATATCAGAAAGAACTACCATATAGACAAACCTACCACAGGCAGGAGTAGTGGTAATGGATTTTAGGACTGCAGGGACCATACAATAGTGCTAGAGGCAAGATGCACAGTAAAAGATAAAAGGAGTGTGCGAGATAATGCTGCACTGGGCAGGAATTGGAACAGACATGCTGAATGGGTAAGAGGCTCAACCTGTGAGGGCATAGTTAACAGGGCAGAACAAGCTGTAGTCCTGCTTGGGCTGTTCAGCTTGATAGGGCATAGGGAAGAGGACAAGGGCAGATTTCAGTCCTGCTGGAAGAGGGCACAATCTGCTAGGGCATCAAGGACATGGCAAGACAGGTTGCAGTCATGCTGGGGAGAGGAACAACATAGGTGGGCACAGGGAACATGGTTAAACACAGTCATTGTCCTGTTGTGTAAGGTGAGCAATAAGCATTCCTTGTACACAAGGACTGCATGCAGCAAGGGACATGAGTACTCCAGTACACCAGAGAGTGTGCTATCATCACAGGTCTGATGGACAGCAAGTATGGCTATTATGCCCACTGCTGCCATACTATG
The DNA here is from genome assembly GCF_019279795.1 of Protopterus annectens. Classification (NCBI taxonomy): domain Eukaryota; kingdom Metazoa; phylum Chordata; order Ceratodontiformes; family Protopteridae; genus Protopterus; species Protopterus annectens. Next base: position 1,139,168,183 of record NC_056729.1, on the reverse strand, counting down.
TCACAGTGTCGCAGTGTTAGGTTACACTACAGTAGTCCACAAGACTGGGGCCAGCATAAGTATAAAAATATATATATGCAAATATGTGTGTGTGTGTGTGTGTGTGTGTGTGTGTGTGTGTGTGTGTGTGTGTGTGTGTGTGTGTGCATCAATTACCATTGACCACTTCCCCTGACTACCAGATTTCATGCAGCTGTACCAATGAGACTGCACTCCAAGCTGAGGGGCTAAGGCAAAAAACCTCAGTGGTAGGATGCTCAAAGAATAAGAAAGGCTTACCATGAAATGGCTTCTATCTTGTAGGAAAACTTTCTGAATCCCAGCTATTGTTTTTCTTTCTGCTGGAATAACCTGATTTAAAATATAAATAGGACTGTGCAGCTTTGCACTGTTGACTACAGTGCATTGACATATTGAAAGAAATCTTCAAATCAGTCTCTATTATTAGCAGTTTTGTGATCATCTCATCAGTTGTGTGCTCCTCAAAAAACTGTTCCTCAAAAAATAGAAGATTTCATCTGCCATTATTCATACTCCAATCAACTAAGAAACCATAGCGTAGAAGTCCACCGGCCATCCTAATGACCGATTAATGTCTCCAAATTTTTATTTATTTATTTATGACATTTGTTTACCGGGAAGGTCCACTGGGCTGATGAGAGCCCATTTTCAGTGGAGGCCAGGGGAGAAAAGCTCCAGTAGATTAATACAATAAGGAAAACTACATTACATTCCAGAGGTAACTACCACAAGGTGGTTACTATACTTACAAGACTTACTACAAAAATGAATGATACCAGTGCTGAAGTACAATTTACACAGAAAAACTGCTTCTTACATAGAAAAACTGCATTACAGTACAGAGGTGGCTACTGCAAGGTAGTTACAATATTTACAGTGGTTTCTATCATACAATGATATCAGTGAAGAGATACAACTTACAGCTACAAAGCTACTATGCAAAGATATCAGTGAAGTGGTACAGCTTATGGCTACAAAATGTAGTAATAGGATTAAGCAAAATGACAGAAATGTGATTTTAGAGGCAGCAAAGATCATAAGTTAATTAAGAAGAGAGCAATACAAGGAGTGCTAATATAAATTGTCAATAAACATGTTACCTGCAATTACTCATACAACCTGCTCTGATTCACCTAACACACAAAAGTGTGAGCGCAGAAGTGTAGTCATCCTAGCATCAGATTAATTCATCCAAATATAAACTGTTGGAGGGACGGAGCCTGAATGGCTAATTGAAGGCAGCAGATTTTTAGAGCTCAATAAACTAGTATACAATTTAGGAAATTATTTATTTTTTTCTAACAAAAACGCTTTGAATAGTCAGATAATATTGTAAAATAACAAACTACAAGTTTTGGTGGATTTCTGTAAGAAATTTCCTGTCAAATTATATTGGAGTCTATTAACAACTGGGGAAATGAGTAACCTGAGGAACTCTCATTCTGAACTAAAACTAAAAAATGAACTACAACTGGTGACTACTACCTTACAAGAATTATTAATGAAAATGGATGATTTTAAGGTTAATCTGCAAAATCTAAAAGAGAACTGTCAAAAGCAAACAGATGTTTACAAAGAAATGCTTCAACAGCACCAAACTAAGATAACAACTATTGAACTTCTTTGATTGACATTGAAGGAAGGCTCAGAGAGGAGGAAATCCAAAGAGACTTTCTTCTGAAGCAAAATTCTTGACTTATCAATAAAGTAGATGACTTGTAAAACAGGGAAATAAGGTCAAACATCAGAATCTTCAGCTTGCCCGAGAAAACAGAAGGAGGAGATGTAATTTCCTTCTTAAACAAATGGATTCTGAGGTTTTAGATCTTAAAGAAGGCTTTTCATTTGGTATTGAAAGGGTTCGTTGAGCTTTGGGAAACCCAACTTCAGCTACAGCTTCATTGACATCTTCTACATCACCAAGGTCAATTATAATAAAATTATTATCTTTCTGGACAAGGGCAGCCACGGTGGTGGGGGTGGCCATGGTGGTGAAGCGGTTAGCATTGTCTCCTCACAGCAAGAGGTTCTCCAGTTCGATCCTTGGCTGGGGTGCCTTCTGTGCAGAGTCTGGATGTCCTGTCTGTGGTCGCATGGGTTTCCTCCGGGTGCTCCAGTTTCCTCCCACATCCCAAAGGCATGCTGTAGGTGGATTGGACATTCTAAATTGGCCCTAGGCATGCATGCATGTGTGTGTGTGCCTTCTGTAGAAGGTTGGGCACCAGGCTGGCAACTCAACACCATAAAACTCTACTGCCAGTCATGAGTGGACAGGTGATCTGCTGTGGCAACCCATAACTGGGAAAAGCCAAAAGAAGAAGAAGATCTTTCATGGACAAAGAACTAGTGTTAAAAACTGCATGGAGAAAGAGCCCTATAAAACATAACCAAAAACTAATAAGGTTGTATAATGATTATTCTGCTAAAGTGCTGGAACAAAGGAAAAAGGCATGGCCACTAACTAAAATACTAAACAGAACAATATTAAAACTCAAATGACTTTTCCTGCAAAAATAAAAATTCTGCATCTAAATGAGTTGAGAACCTTCAACAACCTGGAAGAAGCTTTACTATTTATCAAAAACAATAATATCATATCTATTCCAGAATATATGGACTGGGCATCTCCATCTCTGAAAAGAACCACTGATAAGAACTCCTGGACTGATGTAAAAAAGGAAAAACAAAAAAACAAATCTAAAATAGCAGTTTCTGCAAAGTCTCTCAAAGTTTCTACTGCAACCTAGTTATTAATGATACATCAACCGGACTTAAAACTGTAATGTAAACTATACTCTTGTGTATATATGCAACATATATATACAGGGAAAGGTATGTGTCTGTATTCTTCTTTATGCATTATTTTCTATAATTGATTTATATTATAGAAATAGTTATAAAAATTCTTTACTTTCCTTTCTTCCTTCTCTTTCTTTCTTACCTTTTGTATATATAATAACTTGACTAGTTAATTCCTTATTCTTAATAGACTAAAATGAGTTAAACTCCTAATAGTCAAATTTCACCTTATTTTTCTCATGTTTCTGATCAAGCATTAAGTAAATGACACATTTTCATTAACTAATACAGCAATACCAAAGATTAGCAATGTTGGTTTCATATGCTAGTAATTTACTGTTTAGATTGTTGCTTGTTTTTTTTTTAAATTGAGCGAACGATGTTAAAGGAAATATTCCTTTAAATGTTATAGAAGCATGATGTGCTATGTCGATAAATACTTAGCTTTGTATTATTATAATTCCTCTAAACACTGTGATTGAGTTGTTCACTTAGTATCAAGCATATATTCCAAGCATGGTACATATATCCTTGGGAAAATGTGTTTGATAGGTTTGAATGCAATTAGTAAACATAACATTGTTTGGATTAAAGCTGGACTGGGCTTCTGCACAGGGAAATTGTCACCACACAATGACACCTTGTTTAGAGGTGTAATCTTTCTATTTGTTCCAGTTGCCATTAAGGACTGATTAACCTCATGTGAGAAGATTGACTCTCCATTTTGAATACTGAATTTACTAGAGGAAACTGGGACCTTGAACTGATTAATGACTGAAAAGAATGACAAACAGGTAAGACTGTTTTAGAGTGAATGAGGAACTGCAGGTTAACTTTGTGCAATGCGAGTAGTGATGGCATTAATGGGTGACCACATCATAATGGAATAATGGATTTGTAGTGGGGTTACAGTAACGGCATAGGATGTGGTTGCATAGTGATGGTGAATGATGACATTTGGATGGCTTTGACTTATAATGTGGTGCTTACTTATCTATTTTGATTTGTCAGACTGTCAAGGACTTGAATTGAATGAAGGAATGCTTGCTTGTTGTTCGGTATACACGGAACTTGGTGCGATGATTCTTGGGTGATATTTGCATTAGGAACACTGTAGAGAGGGGGGAGGGAGGGGGAAAGTTTAATAGAATGATTTTGAGCTAGAAAGTGGTTGAGTGGGAAAATTGTAGCTCATGAGTGCTTAAAGGTGAAGATTTTCACAGTTTGTAAGACTCGCAAGCTGGATAGCCAGTTAGCTCTCTATCCATAACTGCTGTTTCTGTTTAGTGTTGCTATAGCAATAAGTAGAGTAAGCTGTGATTGGTTGCCGACTTACTCATGGAATTAAGGAAGTATGACCATATTACATTTCTGGAAATATATTTAGATATCCTTTTGAATAATTTATGTTCCACAAATAAGAGGATAAATGCTAAAACAGTTAGAACCTTGAATTATAATTTATTTAAGCATAACAACATAGTTAATTAAACAAGAAGCTCACTGCAAATCATACTCGGTATAGCTCTATAATATTGAATTGTTGAGCTTCACACAACTACTTTGCTCATATCTGTATAAATATCTGATTTGAAGGTTTCTTCTATAATCTAGCTATAATTGACTAATTTAAGCACATTAAGATTAAAGATTTATAGATATGTTTTAAGATGATTTAAACAGCTTCTAATTTTACTGAGCAATATTATTGAAATTTTATGATTGTTATATGATGTGAATAACACTAACAATATATGTCACTTGTTGCAAGCCTTTGCAAATACATGTTTAGATAATTTTCTGTGCTACAATAGGATGTGGTGAAAGACTGATGTGAGAAATTAAATTAAATGTTATGTAAATATGAGTATAGATTCACATCTTGCTATTGTTAATCAGCTACTATTTATACATAGTATGAAAAGAAATGGGGATACTCAGTTAGAAGATGAAAGAGCTTAATAGTTAACATAACTCAGATGTTAGGTATGTATAGATGGTAAGGATACATACATTAAGTTATGAAGAAATATTAAGCCCCAACAGCTGAATGTTATGACATCGTAATCATTATATTTTAAAATAGTGTCCTTTAACACTTACAAACTATATATGGAGCTCAGATGAAATGGGAAAGAAAGTTAGAGTGATAGTCCACCAGACTTATCTATATGTTGGACTAGGAATGTATTTCATTCTATGTTGGGTAGGGTTTAAAAATCACAGTAGTTTAATTTCAGTATGCATTTTAGATTTTAAGACTTTAGTTAGTTTTAGTAAGCCTGACTTAAGCTTATTCTTGTTGATTACTTTAGAGGAAACATTGTTGACTGAGATAGATGATTGTCTACAAATTAATAATAAATCAATACTAGTGGAGGGGATGATTCCACGTAAATATAACAACAGATCAAACTCTTCTTCAAAAATAACTTGATATAGGTTCATAGGTTCATAGGTAGGTACTACGCTATCTGCCCAAGGGCATTTATAAGCCTAGCCAGAGTGTGTCAGCTTTCGCCACCCCATTGATTAATTAACTGAGCCTCTGTCAAGAGAGCCAATGAAGTGATCCCAAGGGTGTATTTTCCGTTACCTATCCACTCGTCAAGGTTTCTCTTGAAGAGTGTTAGTGAGGGGATCTGCCTAATGTAGTTAGGAATTTTGTTGCAAAGCATGGGGAGTCTCTGTGACAGGACTCTATCCCTCCAGCATGTTCTATTTATTGTTGTGGCGAGGTTTATCTCACTAGAGCGAGTGGCTCACAGTGACTTGGATTTCTTTAGGTGAAGCATGTCTATCAATTCTGAGTTGGACATGGCTTTGTAAGTCAGGCAGAGATCACCTCTGAGTAAGCGATATGCCACTGAGTACAGCCAGAGTTTTTCTAGTCGGGCTGCAGAGGACATATGTTTGTGGCCAGTAATCCTCTTGGTGAGGAACTTTTGTGGTCTTTCCAGCTGTTGGAAGTTGTCTTGTGAGGTACATCCCAAATGGGGCATTGTACTCTATGACTGGTCTGATGAGTGATGAGTAGAGGGGCACTATAACCTCTTTATTTCTAGATGCAAACCCTTTAGTAATTAAATGGGCTACATAGAAGGATTTCCTAATTACTCTGGCAATATGATTGTCAAAAGAGAGATTACTATCTAGCTGGGTCCCCAGATCTCTTATTACCTCTTCTGTATTAAGGGGGCTGCCACCTATGTGGTAATTCATGGGTGTTTTGTTTTTCCCAAATGGGATGACTATGCATTTTTTGGCATTTAGCTTGAGACCATGACTTTGACACCAGGTGTCCGTCTCAGTAAGGCCCTTTTGGAGAATGTTCATGTCAGCTGGAGTGTCAATTATGGCTCCCAGTTTGCAGTCATCGGCGAACATGGTTAGCCATAGTCCTCCTGTGTTTGCCTGTACTTCTGAGAAGTATATGCTGAACAGTAGGGGTCCGAGGACTGAGCCTTGTGGGACACCACTTGTGACTGATTTAGTGTTGGACCTGGAGCCCGCTATTCTTACCGTGTGAGTTCTGTCTGTAAGACAGTTGTCAACCCATCTTGTGACTTAGGGGTTTATGTTCAGGCTGGTGAGTTTTTCTATAATTCCCGAGTAGGGAATGGTGTCAAAAGCCTTGGCGAGGTCAAGGTAGGCTGTGTGAACCACCTTCCCCTTGTCTATGACCTTGGTGACTGACTTGAAGAAGTCAACCAGGTTTGGTAGGCACGATCTGCCCTTAGCAAAGCCGAACTGGGTCGGGTCAAGTGTTTGGAGGTTCCCAGTTTCTTTGTTAATGAGTTCCATGATGATGCGCACCATAGCATTGCAGACCAGGCTAGTCAGGCTTATGGAGCAATAGTTACCAGGGTCAGTTGTGGCCCCTCCTTTGTAGAGCGGAATAACCATTGCTGTGCACCATTCTATGGGCACGTAGCCTGTGGAGAGGCTGAGGTTGAACAATGTGTTTAGGTGGGTGGTTAGTTTGTTCTGTAGTTCATGCAAGATGCAGCCTGGGACACCATCTGGCCCCATTGATGCTGTGCTTTTGGCTTTTGAAAGGCCAGTTTTCACCTGTGCGTCTGTGATTTCTGGGACACTGCACTTTTCCGGTATTGCTGTGGGCCCATTTGAGGTGAGAGTGGGTAAAGTTTGCACTGAATCTGTCTGCCAGGATGTTGGCAATATCAGTAGGTTCAGTATATTTTGTGCTATTTTGCACTAGCTCAGAGCATATCTGCGAGTTGCCACTTAGATTCTTGACATAGCTAAAGAAGGCTTTGTGGTTATCTTTTGAATACTTGGCTATTTTTTTTTTGAAGTTAGCCTTGGATGATTTTATGAGGGACCTTAGTTTCTTACTGATACTGATCAGGGATGTCTTTCCTTCTTGGGATTTGCTTTTTTTCTTAACTAGTTTCCTCCTTCTATTGTATAGCCTGTTTATGGCAGGGGTCCACCAGACTGGTTTCCTTCTCTTAGGGGAGTGAGTCTTGGCTTTGCTAGGGATGGTACGATCCATGCACCCTTGTAGGTGCTCATAGAGTGCAATTGTAAAGGTTCCTTCATCTTGGACACTGTTATCTTTTAGCGTGGGGGCTGTGAAACTTATCACCTCTGTCTTAAGTAAGGTAAAGTTTGCTATAGAAAAGTTTTTCACTGTGGTTTCCTTGGTTAGGGGTGGTGGTGTGGACATCCAGAGTGATTAGTTTATGGTCTGATCTAACCAGTGACGGGTTGACCTCCAGTGCAGAACACCTGTCGCCCATGTTGGTGATGACCAGGTCCAATATGTTTTCACCTCTGGTAGGGGAGTTTACCAGCTGATCCAGGGTATATAAGTTGATAAATTCCAGGAAGCGCTGGACCTGGGAGTTTGTACTTGAGTAGTTTTCCCAGTTAACGGTAGGGTAATTGAAATTGCCCAATATCAGGGTGTTCGGTAGGACCTTCATGTTTTCCAGTGTCTCCAGAAAAGCAGAGTGGTGGTCCTGGGTCATGGAGGGTGATCTGCAGCAGGCCACAATTTGCATTGCAGATTTGCCCACTGTTAGTTGCACATGGATGATCTCAGAGGTATCATGCTGCGCCACTAACCTGGAGGTGTAGGTATCCTTGATGAATATGTATACACCCCATCCTTTGGTGTTTTGGTCCATGTTCTGTGGCCGAAATGTGTGGTATCAGTTGTAGCCCAGTAGTGCTGGGGTGCTCTGTGAAGCCTTGAACCAGGTTTCAGTTACTGCACAGATGTCGATGTTCTCTATACTGAGGAGTGCTTCGAGCGCGTGCATTTTGAGATTTAAACTCTTGGCGTTGAGTAGCATAACACTCATTTTTTTATTTGTGCTGTTTACAGAGGTGGGTTTGATTTTGAGCCTTGCCTAAAAAAGGCACTATGGGGGCAGCAAGAGCCTTGGCCAGTATTCGAAAGCCTAGGGGTGACAGGTGCAAGTCGTCTCTTGCGAAGCAATGAGGCTTGTCGAGCATGTCGTCCCAGGCTGACAGACACTGGATCTCATTTGAATGACACCAGAAGCTTAGCCAATTGTTGAAACTGATAATTTTTTCTTTATACTGCGGTATCATTCTTGGTGAGGGCAGGATGCTACTCAGGGTCAGGGTCATACCCGCCTGGGCTACATGATGAGCTCTTCCATGTCTCTTTTCATGTAGTCCAGGGAGGTATGTCTCAGGCCATTCACACCAACATGAACAATGACAGAGACATATTTGTACTTGTTCTGGAGTGACCTGAGTGCTTGTGTTATGTGGCGGATTCTGGCTCCCGACAGGCAGCTAACAGTAACCTTCTCCTTGTCCAGCCTAGTGAGTGGGACATCAGTATGCCTGACTATAGAGTCACCTATTACTAGTGTGTTAGGTATGTTATTTCACCTTAAGGGCTGTGATTGTGTGGCATACTGATTTTGTGTTTTATGTGTTATCTGGTTTGTGACGGGAGGTGCAGGTTTTTTGGGTGTCTGCTTTGGAGGTCTCTTATGCTTTTGGAGGTTTTTATTTAGAGCCTCCGAGTATGATTTTGTGTATTTATGTGTATTTTTTGCCAGTGCTGGTTTAGTATGTCTATGTGATGCTGAAGGTGTGGTGCAAGTGTTAACCTTCTCCTCATGACTGCCTGTTCCAGTCTTGGCTGGAGAGAGCTTAGCCTCCAATTTAGCTGTTTAATTCCATCTCTCACATATGTTAATGTTTTGTGGTAGGAGGAGAGGGTTGTCTGTGTACATGAGGCAGTTATAACATTGCCTTAAGATACCCAGGTTCACCAGCTGGACTGGAGAGTACACCTGAAGTTGCCCTTTTGTCATGCCTGAATAGTAGGGAGAGCTGCTTAGTCACTTGGTTGGTGAGGGGTGAATAATGAGCCTTGCCCCGCTGGGAAATCAAGTGTCGGGGTATATTTGTGCCTGCTATTAGGTCTGAGCAAGTGCTGGACTGTAGGATGCTTTTTAAGTGCTTAGTTTGAGAGTTAGACTACTTTCAAGGGAAAAACTGAAGAGGAGACTTGGTGGAGTCGGTAATAATTTAGCCCTAGCTAACAGGTGCTGCCCAGATGTGCAAAACCGTGCAAACACATTTTGTACAGCAGGGAAATGCAAGAGAGATAGAAATTAGCCCAAAATGGCCTGTAAACTACTAACTTCTGTGCTGGAACCACTCCTCCAGGGACAGATGGCTGCTCAAAGCTCCCTCTCTCACAGGTGAACAGAGAAACCTCCTTCTATCCAAGTAGGGTATGGGCAACTCAGAAACTTGTAACACAGCCCTGACTTCAGCATTAGTTTGAAAACTGGACTATACTAGCTTAGAAAAGTGGGAAACAAGGACATTTTTTTTTTGAAAAGATAAGGCAAAAACAGTAAAAAATACACTTTAAACAGCTTTAAACGACTACAAACATTAAAAAAATACACTTAAAACAGCTTTAGATGACTACAAGCAATCAGAAAAGGCTTTTAAATAAATTACCCAACTAACCAGTAAAAACATCTCAAAACTGAACCCTGTTCCTGTAGTCTTCAATCAGACAAGTTCTAACTGCACACTTCTGCCACTGGGGTGCAGGGGAACTCTCTCCAAAAAAGAAGGCCTGGATTAGTGCTCAAGTTATACAAACAAAGCTAGATTCAGCAGGCCTGAATCTAATTTATGCGACAGCAAACAAGGCACACCAATTTCAGTAAGAAACAGTTCAAATATGCAGGCACTATAAGCCTCTAACCAGAAATGTCCAGCTCAGAAGGGCAGAGTCCAGCCTCTCCTCCCACAAGAGTGCAGACCACAAACCTTCTTAATGTAAAATGACTGGCCTGAAGCCCAAATACTTAAACCAGAACTAATACAATTTTAGAATAACAGACACTGAGCCTTCAATCAGCAGTTCCCAACTTAGAAGGATGTAAGCTACCTGTCCTGCCACAACAGTGCAGACCACAAACCTTCTTAATGTAAAACAACTGGTCTGAAGCCCAAGTGCTTAAACCAAAAGGCTTAGAATGATAGCTACACTTTAATCAGGTTACTACCAAGCAGTAATAAATACAACTGAATACTTTTAAGAAGGCCTGGATAAGTGTTCAAGTTATACAAACAAAGCTAGATTCAGCAGGCCTATATCTAGTCTATGCTACAGCAAACAAGGTGCACCAATTTCAGTAAGAAACAGTTAAAATATGCAGGCACTATAAGTCGTTAACCAGAAATTCCCAGCTCAGAAGGGCAGAGTCCAGCCTCTCCTCCCACAAGAGTGCAGACGACAAAACTTCTTAATGTAAAATAGCTGACCTGAAGCCCAAGTGCTTAAACCAGAACTAACACACTTTTAGAATAACAGACACTGAGCCTTCAATCAGCAGTTCCCAACTTTGAATGATGTAAGCTACCTGTCGTGCCACAACAGTGCAGACCATAAACCTTCTTAATGTAAAACAACTGGTCTGAAGCCCAAGTGCTTAAATCAAAAGGCTTAGAATGATAGTTACACCAAGCAGTAATAAATACAATTGAGTACTTTTAACATGACGCAAAAGCAAAATAAAGTAATAAAGTAGGAAGAAACACAAATACAGTAAAAGCAGATGAATAAAGTAAATTGTTTTTTTTTTGAGTGAGCAAATGAGATGGGCCCAGAAGGAGTACCCAAATGCAAATTTGCAAGAGGTGTGGGCAGTTTCAAAGCCATGAAGATTAACACCAAAACAAAAACAGGGAGGGTGGGTGGGGAACTAACTGAAAAAGCAAAGCCACAACTTCCATCTAGATAGTATTCCCTGCAACATAAATAAATCAATTTAAATGCTGTATTATTTGAAAAAGTGCAGATAAAGATTTACTTAAATTCATTTATACGTCCAGTTGATTGCAGGTAGCTCTTAGCCAGCCAAAGCTCAGAGTTTAAGCAGAAAATAATCCAAAATGTACCACTTATATAAGGCAGAAACCGAATATCAATGAAGTGAAACTACCCCCACTTATCACTGGCTATGCAGGAATTCTAACTAGCACTAAATTCTAAAAAGCATTAACTGAAAAAACAGACTTTATTAGTTTATTATCTTTAAACACTAATGGCTTAAATAACCCAAATAAAAGATCTAATCTGCTGAAATATCTAAAATTAAACAGAGCTCAAATAATACTCTTACAGGAAACATACTTTAAAAAATTATAAATTTAACCCAAGTGAATATATGACCCTAGCATGCTCCACATTTAAATCAAAAAAGAGAGGGGTAACAATCTTATGGAAAAAGAATTCCTTAAGTCCTGAAATTATACACAAATATGTAGATAATGATGGTCTTATAGCTATTGTCATCTTGAAGTTTAATGACAGGATGTGGAGACTAGTAAACCTATACTGGTTTCCTGGTATTAGGGTGGGGACAGTTAAAAAACACCTATATCTTATTATAAATACATCTAAAGGAAATTTAATAATAGGTGGGGATATTAATTGTATTACTGACACATCTGAAACCACTAAAAAAATATCTCCACACTTGACATCTACTGCAAAACTATTAAAAAGATGGACTGAGACTTTAAAATTGATACTTACAACAATGTAAATAGCAACTCATTTCTATTTTCTCATCAAGAGTATAGAGTTGGCACCGAAACCAGAATAGACAAATTATACATTTCTCAGGATCTTTATATAAAAATCACATCATTCTCAATAATCTCATGTCCTTTATCAGATCACAATTCCCTTGTCCTCAAAATGCAAATGGATTTTAAACCATTAACACTTATCTCTAGAATTCTCTCGTATAGCACAAATATTAATGAATTCAAGCAATGGTTAATTAGTGAACTTCATTTCTTTTTAGATATAAACTACAAGCCAGAAGTGAACATAATAATGGTCTGGAATTCACTAAAAGCTTATATATATATATATATATATATATATATATATATATATATATATATATATGGTAACGATTAGTTGGTATAAAAATAAACTTAAATAATGGGAATCAAAATTGCAAGAACTACAAAACCAACTCTTATTATACAAATCCAAAAAGGACTTCTATTCAGTTAGGAACAAAAGATAATAGTGGATTTAAATAAAAGATATAATGAAATATTAAACCATAAAACTAATTTAGCCATGGAGAGATTAAAAATAAACTCGTATGCTACTTCTCTAAAACACCTACATAATCTATTTGTTAAAATTTTTTTATTTTATTTATTTTATTTTACATTTGTTAACCGGGCTAGTCTGGCTGGATACATGTCCATTTTCAGCAGAGGCCCGAGGAGAAAAGCTCCACTATCAAAAAACTAAAATACACTACAGTTTATAAGGTCACTAGTAATACTAACTATACAAAATAAAACTAAACTAATAAAGTATTATACATACAAGTACAAATACGTTTTGATGTAAAACCTGAGTAGATTACAATTTAAAATCAGTTGGACACTGAGGAGAACAGTTTCAGTGTCAACATAAATATTTAAAGTAGAAAAATGTCCATAGTAGTTAGTCATGAACAACAAGTAGGTATTAGTTGTAAGTAAAAGTGGTTAAAAATACAGTGTGAACCTGCAGGTTAATGGTGAAAAAGATTTTAAGAGGCTAAAGAAAGTATAAAGGCAAGAATGACGTAAAGAGAAAGGAAAAATAATGTAAGGCTACTATTGGGTACAGGAGATCTGGACTTAGTGAGGTCAGGAACTAGCAGAAGGAAAGGAGAGGGGAAATAAAAGTTAGAGAGGAGTTGTAAGAGGTAAAACAGGATTATAGGAAGTCAGCTAAAAGAAGCAGGAGACAGACAATAAAAGAGGTGAGGGAGTCAAGCAGAACTAAGAACAGGAGAACAGAAATAAATAGAGGGACTGTGGAAGTCAGTTTAAGTTAGAACAGAAGAGCAAAAGTGCACATGAGCAGACTGAGGAGAAATAGTAAGTTTGCTGGGGTCAGTCAGGATTGGAGCAAGGGCATAGCCAGTGGGTTTTAGCATCTGTTTTTGAAAAGCTGATATGAGTCTAGGGAGGTCAGTTCTGGTGGGAGTTTATTCCAGTAAGAGCCAACAATGTTTGTAAATAAGGAATCTCCTGATTTATTGTGAGATTTCACAGTAGTAACTAGTACCTTGTTGGCTGATCAAAGTGAAGTGAGATTTTTGTAAGGAGTGATGAGTTTATTTAGTATGGGTGTGTTGGAAGGGTGATGTAGAATTTTAAAAGTGATGATTAGCTGCTGTAGTAGTATTAGGTTGGGAAGTTCAAGCCAGTTTAGTTTTGTTAAGACAGTGATGAGTTTGGAATAGAGAGCCAGTGGCAAATCTGGCTATACTGTGGTATTCAGTTTTTGAAGATTAGTTTTAGAAATATTGATAAAGGAAGGAGAGGCATACAATAATGTAGAAATGAGGTGAGTTTAGGCTAGAGTCTCTGGTAGTAGTAGTAAGGAAGGGCTTAAGTCTGTAAATAGCACCCATCTTTTTATTGACTGACTTGATAGTTAAGTCAATGTGATAGTCAAAATTTAGCTGATTGTCTATGGTTATGCCTAGCAGCTTAGTGGACGAATCAGGTTGGATGACAGTGCCATTGCATGATACAATGGAGAAAGTGATAGGGTGGATTTAGAGGTGGGGTGAACAGTAGTAGTTTGGTTTTGGGGTTTAGGAGGAGACAGATATGTTGGAACCATTTTTCTGCTGCAGTGAATACCACCTGGGTAGCGGAGTGGAGTTGTGCAGGTGATGAAGCAGAGCAGATGAGAGTGGAATCATCTGCATACTGAATACAAGTGGATGAAGGGAGGGAAGTGGACAGGTTATTTATGAAAATAGAGAAAAGTAGGGGACCTAGGATGGATCCTTGTGGAACGCCAATAGTAACTGGGAGTTGAGAGGATAGATGGCTGTCCCAGAGGACTGCTTGTTTTCTATTAGGTAAGAGTTGAACCACTGTAGTGCTTGTGAGTCTAGTGAGAGGGATTGTAGGGTATCGAGGAGAAGTTTATGGTTGACCATATCGAATGCTTTAGAGAGGTCTAAGAATATTGCAGAGGTGAACAGGTTGTTGTTGCGGTTTCTATTGATAGAATCAGTGAAGGAGAGAAGGGCAGTTGAGGTACTGTGGTGGGGTCTAAAACCATGTTGTGAGTCTACAAGCAAATTGTTATTTAAGAGGTGGTGTAGAAGTTGATGGTGAATGCAGCGTTCCATTATTTTGGAAAGTGGAGATAGGAGGGCAATAGGCCGAAAATTGGAGAGTTCGTTGGAGTTACCTCCTTTATGGAGGGATAATAAGGAGATTTTCCAACAGGATGGTATTTTGGATTCAGTTATGGTTCGGTTTATTAAGATGGAGACTGGGTAGGCTATCTCGTGCAGCTAGTTGCAGATATTCAGCTGGAAGCTTATCTGCAGAAGGGGTGCAAGGTTTGAGTTTGGATAGTAGCTTTTGGATGTAGGTTGTTGAGACAGTATTGAGCTTTAGTATGTGTGTGCTGTTTAGAGTGGGGGTAGATTGGAGGGTTGAGGGGGGAGTCATGGTACTTGCAAGTGAGGAGACTGTCTGAGAGAAGAAGTTGTTGAAATTGTTGGCTATTATGTTCGGTTCGGATTGTGCTAGGCTATCTGGGGTAGGTGTTTTGGTGTTGCCTGGGTGGAGTAGTTTGTTAATTCCTGACCAAAATTGTTTAGGGTTTTGGTGTTGGTTCTGTTGGTATTGAAGGTGGTAGTTTTCTTGTCCTGAATGGTAAGCCTCTTGGTTTTATTTCTCAGTTGTTTGAAGTTGAGATGGTCAGTTGGCTTGTTGCTGGACCTCCATTTAGACCATAGTTTATTTCTAGCTCTCATAGTTTGTCTAGTTGTTTTAGAGAGCCAAGGGGCTGCTTTGGATTTGACTCTGACTAAGCGGGATGGAGCATGTTGGTTAAGAATCTTTAGGAAGGTATTGTTGAAATGGGTTACAGCCTCATCTATTGGGAGGTGTTTTAGAGAAGACCAGTTGTATTCCCTGAGTTCATTCTGAAAGGATGCTAGGTTGAAGTTTGTTTTGTTGGTGCAACGATAAGTAGTTGGTTTGGGATTGTTGAATTTTTGTTCGCGGATAAAGGTAAGGAGGTGGTCACTAATATTGTCAGGGAGTATTCCTGTTTTGTAGGAGAGGGATTGTTGTTGGTCAATATCCAGTCTAGAATGGTTTGTTTGTGGGTGGATTTATTTATTGGGTAGGTGAGTTAATGGTTTGATGAAAGTTAAAGAGATTGAGGTGGTTGGAGGGTGTGGGGGATATGCAGGAGTTCCAGTCAATGTTAAAATCACCTAGGAGTATGGTTTCTTGGGGAAAGCTACAGGAGGCCCAGCTAAGGATATTTTCTAGGGTAGTGATGTTTTTACCTGGGGGGATGTAGGAACATATAATGTTAATAGATTTGGATTTATTTACTTGGAGTTTGGTGCAAAGTATTTCAGCATTTGCTGGGAGGGGGCAAGGAGTTGATTAAGGCTACCTGAAGTTGAGATTTGTATAGGATGGCTCCTCCACCCTTTTATTAGGACGATCTAGCCTTAAGGTGCTATAGCCTGGGGAGTAAATTGATTATCTTTGGTGCTGGTGTGAGACAGAGGATATCAAAGGAATAGAAATCAATTAAGGAGTTGTGTTATTTTATTATTAATGCTACGAATATTTAAGTGAGCAATGGAGAGGAGTCAGTGGAGAGCTAGTACGGCTTAGCTATATGGCTTGTAGGAGTGGGATTGGGGATGGTATTGGGACCTGGGTTGGGGTGGATGTCCCCATGTATCAATAAAAGTGTTTGTGTGGTTTGAAAGATATTTGTGTACTTGATGGCTATAAGATAGAATCGTTTGGAGGTTGTGAGTCTGTAATGGTGTAATTTATGGAAACGAGGGGGAAGGTAGGGACTGGTTGAAAGTATATTAATGTGAGTTGGACCAGGAAGTGTAGTTGTACTATGTTTGGTTCCTGCAGGAGTTTGGCTAAGCCTGAGATGTTAGTAGGAGGTTAGAGTGTAGTAGTAAAGCAGGATGTTAAGTAGGAGAAGAGGAATTATTGAGTTAAGGGTTAAAGGCATAATTATTATAGAGTGAAAGTTTGTAAGTATAGGACTTCACGGTGTAAAGTAATAGGATACGTTAGTATGGATGTGCTAGATGAGAGGGTGTGGTTATGTGAGTAAGGGGTTAAGTGGTGGGTGTGCAGGATGTAGAGATAGGTTTAATGATAATTAGGGGTGTGTCAAAGTATGTATAAATGTAGGACCCCTGGGGTGGGTGGGGGGGGTAGGGTGGGGGGAGCGTGAGTGGCGAAGAAACGGAGGGGGAATGAACAGAACAAAAGTTGCAGAAAACAATCAGGCAAGAAGAGAGAAACAGGTGTAATGGTAAGGGTGAGTTCAGCAGTTAGGAGTTTGAGGAGATTGAAAGGTAAGTGGGGGTAAAAGAAAAGTGCTGGGTAAAGCTGGTAAAGGTAGATAAAGGAACAAGAAAGCACAGTAGGTAAAGGTAGACTAAGGAACAAGAAAGGACAGTAGGATTTGCAGTGGGATAGTCAGAAAATGTAGTAGGATAAGTTATGGTATGAAGGGCGCCACCTAGTGGCCAGGTTAGGAAAAATCTCAGATAGAGCAAGCAGGGCCAAGTTAGGAAAAATATAAGGGCCAAGATAGGAAAAATATCAGATAGAGCAAGCAGAATTAACCAAGATAAGAGAACTAGAAACAGGGTAGAGAGAGAGGATTGTACGTTACGGACTAAAGGCAATAAGGAGAGAAGGAGGGGACCAACAAAAGGCCAATCTAGAAGGGGGGGGGAGGCTGCTGGTTAACCTGGCAGGGAAGTAGAAAATGTCCTAGTGAGTAAAGCTAAGCAGTACAATGATAGGACATACTTTCCACAAAAAATCTGGGAGGACAGTCTGTTAGAGGATATTTAATCCTATTCAGGATATCAGGAGTTTAGAAGATGTCCACTGGGCCTCTTAGGATAGGGAAGGGCAGGAATCCAGGTGTAAAATCTGTTAATGGTTAAGGGTAGAGAGAGAAACAAAATTCTAGTAAGGAAAAATAATATATTAATCAGTAATATGAGTACAATAATACAATCACTGATGCTTTAAATCCTGGCAATACAAAGAATAGTATAGAGGTATGCTCTAGGGCACACTGTATGAAGCAGAGTAGCTGGATAGCTAAATACAGTGAGGGCCCAAAAGAACAAATCAAACAAATCTAACAGTAGTTGTTAGCTACAAAAACCATTAGGCAAAACAGCATTTCCTAATAACTTGGTACAACAATATACTAAGCATAGATATCTGGCAGTCAAGTTAGACAAAATGCATAGGCAGGCAGCAACTATCCTAGAGATTGAATACCATCAATATAGCAAGCATAGGCACCAAGCAGTCAAACCAGTTCCCATAGAACATATGGGTAAAACAACATTAAGCAGTTATGGATCTAGGTCTAATATTACAGTATACTAAAGGGTAATGTGTGTTAAAAAAATACATACGTCATAGTAGGTCAAATAAACCTGAACAAAAATGCAGCTCTGATATTAGGCGTTACCAATGAGCATTGCATTTCCAACGACAAAATACATTAGTATTCAGCGACATTTTTCAACGCTATTGCCCATCATGGACGCCATTAATATAATTGAGGGAGACCACGAGGAGGCTGCCTAGGGAGGACACTGTTAAATGGTCCAACAGGGAGAAAAGTAGTCATAGATAAGAGTAAGAGGGATATATAAGGATGTCTACAGTTGCAAGGAGCGAAAAACAGTTGAGTTAGGCACATAAAGTGATAGACGGGTGATGAAATTGTGAGCTACTACTTTACTTCCCAGAGTCAGGGCACCAAGAGTACAGGGTAGGTCTAGGTCACTTGCTAGCAATATCCTAAGAAGAGGGGAAAAAACAGCCTGCCGAGCAAAACTGCTGCTAGCGAGCTTAGCTACAAACAAAAAAGGCACTTTGCAAGCAGCCTTTCAAGACAGCCTGTTAGCGCAGTCTGAAAACAACACTATCACTGGGCAGTCTGGTTTGTGTGCGTGGACGCCCAAAGTATAGTTAAAACCGTGGAGTGAAAGTTTAACTAGGTATAGTAGCGCTCCGTTGTCACAATTGCCCATAAGCAAAAGTGGACAGTAGTCCGGATACAAGACAGGCGCCTATGGAGCGACTTTAAGCAGTAAATATCATAGCAGTGGTGAAGAGGTTACAGCAAAAAGAAAAATATATATAAAGCAGCCGTTGACTCAGTTAGGCTGATTGTTAATCGAGGACAGGTACAGGTATAACTAGTAACAGGAGGGTAGAAGGGGATGAAACCACCTTCCGAGGTCCAAATTAAAACGCCTTTCATACAAGTTTCATGACAACTATACAGGTATACCCAGCGGTTAAGCACATAGGATTGTTTGAAATTTGTAACAAAACGGAATATTCACAGCAGGTACAGTTAATAAATGCAGCTAAAACCAAAGTACTCACAGGATGAACATATAAATGCAGCTAAAATCAAAGTACTCACATGAGGAAAATATCCACCCCAGATCCAGGAGACACAGCAGCTTAGTAAGGGATAATCTATAGGAGGAAATGGCTGGAGAGCGGGTGTATTTTTAGGGGAAAACGGAAGTGGAGCTGGAGGGGGGGACAAGTGGGGAAGGAAGGACTGGGAAAGTGTAGCACAGAAAACAGTAATTAGAGAGCAGGAAGTTAAAGGTGAAGATGGAAAAGAGGCTGGAAAAAGTGATAAGAGTAAAAGCCTAAGGCAGATGTAGCATGGAGAAAGTATGAAGTGAAAAGGAGACCATGGGGAAGGAACAGAACAAAAGTTGCAGAAAACAATCAGGCAAGAAGAGAGAAACAGGTGTAATGGTAAGGGTGAGTTCAGCAGTTAGGAGTTTGAGGAGATTGAAAGGTAAGTGCTGGGTAAAGCTGGTAAAGGTAAATAAAGGAACAAGAAAGCACAGTAGGTAAAGGTAGACTAAGGAACAAGAAAGGACAGTAGGATTTGCAGTGGGATAGTCAGAAAATGTAGTAGGATAAGTTATGGTATGAAGGCCACCCTGTAGCTAGGTTAGGAAAAATCTCAGATAGAGCAAGCAGGGCCAAGTTAGGAAAAATATAAGGGCCAAGATAGGAAAAATATCAGATAGAGCAAGCAGGGAATTAACCAAGATAAGAGAACTAGAAACGGGGTAGAGAGAGGATTGTACGGACTAAAGGCAATAAGGAGAGAAGGAGAGGGACCAACAAAAGGCCAATCTAGAAGGGGGAGGCTGCTGGTTAACCTGGCAGGGAAGTAGAAAATGTCCTAGTGAGTAAAGCTAAGCAGTACAATGATAGGACATACTTTCCACAAAAAATCTGGGAGGACAGTCTGTTAGAGGATATTTAATCCTATTCAGGATATCAGGAGTTTAGAAGATGTCCACTGGGCCTCTTAGGATAGGGAAGGGCAGGAATCCAGGTGTAAAATTTTCCACAAAAAAAATCTGGGAGGACAGTCTGTTAGGAGGATATTTAATCCTATTCAGGATATCAGGAGTTTAGAAGATGTCCACTGGGCCTCTTAGGATAGGGAAGGGCAGGAATCCAGGTGTAAAATTTTCCACAAAAAATCTGGGAGGACAGTCTGTTAGGAGGATATTTAATCCTATTCAGGATATCAGGAGTTTAGAAGATGTCCACTGGGCCTCTTAGGATAGGGAAGGGCAGGAATCCAGGTGTAAAATTTTCCACAAAAAATCTGGGAGGACAGTCTGTTAGGAGGATATTTAATCCTATTCAGGATATCAGGAGTTTAGAAGATGTCCACTGGGCCTCTTAGGATAGGGAAGGGCAGGAATCCAGGTGTAAAATTTTCCACAAAAAAAATCTGGGAGGACAGTCTGTTAGGAGGATATTTAATCCTATTCAGGATATCAGGAGTTTAGAAGATGTCCACTGGGCCTCTTAGGATAGGGAAGGGCAGGAATCCAGGTGTAAAATATGAGGAAAATATCCACCCCCAGATCCAGGAGACACAGCAGCTTAGTAAGGGATAATCTATCCAATCTAAAGTTAATACTATTGTTAACATCTTACATGAAGGGAAAGGTAAGAAAGTTTTGGAAATAGGGGATATATTGGATGCTTTTAAGTATAACACAAGACATTATAAAAACAAGAACACTATAACGGACCAATTAAATTTAGAAACTATACTCACTAATATAAAAGCAATCCCTGAAAACTTATAACAGGAGTTACAAAAACCCATTACACACAAAGAAATTACTGAGAAAATCAAAGAGAGTAAAATCAGTAAATCCCCGGGGATAGAGGGTTTAATTATAGAAGTATACAAACTATTTCCTACAAATATAACCGCATTGTTACATAAAACATACTTGAAGTTCAAACTCATGCAATAATTCCCGCTTAATGGAGATATTCCTTAATCACCCCCATTTTGAAAGAAAATAAAGATTCTAGTCATTGTAGTTCGTATAGACCAATTTCATTACTGAATAATGATTATAAAATATTTATGTCTATTATGGTGAGTAGAATAAAAGCTCAAATATCTGAAATAATTAATAATGACCAAACTGGGTTTATACATAATAGACACACACATGATAATATAAAAAGGATACTGACATTAATTGATTATTTAAATAAAGAAAATTCAGAAGCCTTGATAATTGGACTGGATATAGAAAAAAGCATTTGATTCTTTAAATTGGGATTATTTAATTAAAATGTTAGATGTATTTGGTTTCCCTCTCTCCTTTACTACATTCATTAAAAAGTTTTATGGAAATAATTTAGCTTATGTTAAAATAGGACCGTTTACTTCAGAGGCAATCCAAATTACTAGAGGCATTAAACAAGGTTGTCCTATGTCACCCATTTTATTTGCATTGTCCATAGAGATACTGGCTTTATTAGTACAGAACACTCCAAAGATAAAAGGCATAGATATATATGATCAATATAATTCCACGATCATGCTCTTTGCTGATGTTGTGCTTCTTACATTATCAAACTCAAAAGAAGTGTTAGATGAGTTAGATTTATTGATAGAGAACTTTCACAAGATCTCAGGACTTCATTTTAATAACCAGAAATCAAAATATATGTTATTGAATAAAAAAAAAAAAAAAAAAGAAATACAAATTGATAAGAATCACATCATAGGAAGAGCAAGTCACAACTTTAAAATACCTGGGAATTGAGCTGAGTGGAAATATACAGGAGATACTGAATATTAATTATAGAAAGGTTATTGATGCAATAAATACCTCGGTGAACAAGTGGAATAACTTATTTATAAATTTTGAAGCTAGATTACAACTGATAAAAATGGTACTACTTCCTAAAATTTTATATTTAGTACAAGCTACTTTGTTAATACCCGAGAAAAGCTATCGTAAGGAAATAACATCAATATTGTTAAGATTTTTTGGTATCCTAAAAGAAACAAAATTGCATATACTCACCATATCAGACAATGGGATCAGGGAAGAATACATTTCCCAGATATTGAATCCTATATAAGGGCTACTTTACTTAAAACTGTAATAGATTGGATAAACCCTAATTATACATCTAACTGGAAGTTGTTGCACTCAATTATAATAATAAACAAAAACAAATTGTTAAAAATACGTTAACTATAGATAAGGATAGCATATTATGGTATTCATTGAGTATACATTTACAATATAATATAACTAAACCCAATAAGCTAAATTTAATCAACCATCTTTTTGAAACTTTTAGGAAATTTATTAATATGAATATGGATTTAAAGCTTTGGTTCACAATATTAACTCCTTTCAGTATTGCTAAGAACTTTCCAGATAGGACTCATAGGGATATAGTTACCTCTTGGGAACAAAAAAAAAAAATAATATGCTGGTAACATTGCATAAAAAAACAACAAGTCTTAGATATGCAATATATGTTGTCAACTTATAGTTTAAATTCTCACAAATGGTTAATACTTCAGAATGTCTTTACATACTCCAAGGATCTATGTAGGATAATAAGTAACTCTTCTTTCCCAAATACACCCAAATTTATAACTAGATTGTTTAGAATTATATATAATAACAAAAATATGAACAATGAAACATCATATTTATATAATTTAATAAAAATGTATAAAACAACACCTAAATCAGCACATTGGCAGTATATTACTAAAGGAAAATAAATCAAACATACTCTTTCAGTTAAATTAACTTCTTATTCTCAATACTGGAGAATATTTAACTGGAAATACCTACATAGATCCTTCTTAACTCCTGACAAAATTTCAAAAATCAATTATTCTAGTAATGGGTTATGTTGGAGATGTCAACAGACCAATAAAGCCAATTGGTCTCACATTTTCTATAACTGTATGAAAATTAAAGTTTTTGGAATGAAATTAATCATTTCTTACAAGCAATTTATACAGATACATTTGCCATGACCAAAGCTTTAATATTATTGAATATAAATGAAGGTCCTTTTAAAATAAACCTAACATTTACTTACTGTGGACAATACTAGCTATAGCTAGGAAATGCATAACCAGGCTAATAGAGAAGTTTTTTTGTGTTTACTGAAGAAGACGTCATTAATGGAGGTAAAAGCCAAAGAACTAAAAATGTTTCCTAAGCCATTAATAATCCCTGGAAGAAAGTTTTGACATTGATTGACACTTTACAAGTGGAATCAGTCTCCTCATGAAAACAACTGTATCATAAGTTATGTTTAATCATTTTTGTATAAACTTGTTATTGTTCAAATCTACGCATGTCAGTCTGAATGTAAATACTGTATATAGTTAATCTACTAATTAATATGTTTAACTGTAAACAAGTATTTCTGTTTTTGTTTGGTATACATTTAAAATAAAAATTATCTGAGTAAAAAAAACAAATATAAGCTGTCAATGTACATAAAAACAGCAGTACTTTTTAACTATAACTAATAATTGCGTAATTAAGGAGCTTATACAGCTGAACAGATGTCACATAAACTCTCCTATAGAAAATTATAATCAGGCTTACCATTGCCCCACTTCTTTTGTAACATCTTGAAGTTATGGAGTGCCTGCTTAGTGAAGGATTTGGTGTAGAAGGTGTAACACAGGTTACATCACAGCATGATGGAGCGAGTCCTCAAAGCAAGGAGAAGCAGGAAGCCCAGAAGACATCTAAAGAAGACATACGGACATGGGAAAGAAAAAGAGATTTAATATGGTGTAATATTTATGCAAAGGAGAAAGCAAAACTAACCAAAACAAAAAAGTAGAAAAGGAGTTTAGCAATAGAGAAGTTCAAGAAACAGAAACTGAGGTTATGAAGTATGTGCAAAGTGAAGGAAACCAGTATAAACATTCTCTTGAAGCTGGACAGCAAGGGAAGGAACAGGAAACTGTGGAAACTCTGATGCAGTCAATGTGGAGGAGTGATAGGCCAGTGAGTTTCCATATGACAGAGCAATGGATGGCACAGGATGAAACTGATGGGAATGTGCCACAGGAAAATGCTATAGAACTTTCTATGGAATGCTCACAGGAAATGAAAGGGTCTATATTAGCAGAACGAAAACACTACTGAGCGAATCTCAGTTGAGCAACACATAAAGAGCGAAAACTGCTAATATTGCAAGAATGAATGGAGATCGCCGTAGGGAATTTGTCCCTCTACTTCAATGTAGTGCGATCTCAGAGTTGGTATATTTAAGTATGGGGGTGTGGGGGTGCATAAAACACTTAGTGACAGTTTATGTGTTTTACATGTTTAGTTTATCGAATTCGAAATTAGTAGTTTTCGCTCTTTATGTGTCGCTCAACTGAGATTCGCTCAGTAGTGTCTTTATTCTGCTAATATAGACCCAAATGGAAAGCAAAAAATGTGCCCTTAGTTTAGAAGAAAATGAGCTAAGAGAAGAGTTGCTTGATTTAATAGAGATAGATAAACATATTAAAATCAATGAATGAAACAGACTGCCGAACGTCAATAAAACCCAAAAAGTCAGAAATTTGATAAAAGAAATGAATACAGTAATTAGGACTGTCCATAGAGATCCATGCAATATAAAAGAAGTAAACAGGATATATTACTGTGCAGCGAAATTAATAACTGATAAAGTTCTACCACAAAAACACAGGGTACGAAGGGAAAGGAAGGGGAGAAATCGAATATTATCATGGAAATATCGAACATAGAAAACTATAAAGCAATTAAGAAATGTCACTATTAGAAGAATATAGAAGAGGGCACAGATCAACAAAAATACTAAGAAAGATGTAATAAAAGCAATGCACACTATCAGAACAGACCAGGATCTATCATGCACTATCACAAATAAACTAAAAATCTCAGCACAGGTGCAAAAACATTGACAATATGCAGATAAATATAAAGGAAAAGTACAAAATAAGCACTTTATTGATGACCCAAAAAAGTTTAGCAGAGGACTGGGAAACAAGATAAAAGGAACTGAAAGACCACCAAAAACAGAAGAAATAGATACATTTTGGAGAAGCATTTATGAAGATCTTGTGGAACATGACAAAGTTGCTAAATGGATAGAAGAAGTAAAAGTAACAATAAAACGTTTAAGGTACAAGATATGAAATAGGATGAAGTAACAGTCAGAGAGATTGAAACAAAGTTAAGAAAAAACTCTAATTGGAAAACCCCAGGCCCAGATGCAGTACCTAACTTCTGGGTAAAAGTATTCACATCTTTGCATGGAGAGTTAGCTATGAGTAAGAACTATTCATATGCACACCCTGAACAGGCATCAACCTGGCTAACAGGAAGAAAAACAATGCTGCTACTTAAGAGTGAACCTACAAGCTACCCTAAAAACTATAGATCAATAATGTGCCTTCCAATGACATCTAAACTATACATTGGAATTGACAGAGTTTATAGTCATTTAGAAGAAATCTCAGTTATGTCAGTAGAACAAAAGGGCAATAAAAGAAATTCATATGGAACAAAGGATCATTTGCTGTTAAATAAAGTCATAGTGGAGAATTGTAAAAAGGGGAATAATCTAAGTATGGTATGGATTGACTATAAAAAAGCAGTGTATAGTATCCCACATGCATGGATAAAAGAGTGCTTAAAAATGTATACAATACATCCTACACTGATTGACTACATTACAGTGACCATGAAACAGTGGCAGACCACTTTGTAATTAAGCCATGATAAAGGACAAATTATTATTCCAGGGATAAAAATTCAAAGGGGGATATTCCAGGGTGACTCTCTGTCACTGCTGTTATTCTGCCTTGCCCTTAACCCATTAAGCTGTCTACGCAACAGCTTAAGCCATGGCTATAATTTGGCTCCTAAAAAACAACAAAGTGTAAAGACTTCTCATCTTTTCTTTGTCGATGATTTAAAACTGTAGTGCTCATCAGATGAGGAACTGAAAGGACAACTGCAAGTTGCCAAAACTTTTATAGATGATATAAGAATGTCATTTGGTCTCGATAAATGTGCAAAAGCAACCTTTAAATCAGGAAAACTGCAGCACCAAGAAAAAATCAGTTTGAGACAAGAATGTGATATAAAAGAACTCGAGCAACAGTTAGTGCATAAATATTTGGGAACTGATGAAGGATAAACAATAAAACATGAACAAATGCAAATAAAACTTAATAAGGAATACTTCAGAAGACTTAAATTAATCCTGAAAACATCGTTGGCATCTAGGAACAAAATCCAAGCTATAAACCAATTTGCTATTCCTGTCCTAACTTACAGTTTTGGAGTGATTGTCTGACCCCAAAATGTGTTGGATAGATTAGATAAGAAAACAAGAATGATGCTTCATGCTCACCAAATGATTTATAAAAAATCAATACATACCAAGATTATATATTGCCTGGTCAGAAGGGGGGGATGGGCATCCTTGAAATTGATTACATGTATAGAGCTGAAATCGTGGAACTCCACACATATCTGCTGACCTCACAAGAACCAAATGTGAACGTTTTGAAACACTAGGAGAATAAATTTAAGATAATTTCTGTACTTCTGCCGCCCCTATAGTGCCTTTTTTAGGCAAGGTTCAAATGACAAATTCACCACCGTAACAGGAACAGGCAAGCAAAAACCTGAGGGTAATGCTACTCAATGCTAGAAGTCTAAATCTCAAAATGCACTCACTCGAGGCACTCCTTAAAATGGAGAATCCATTCCTTAGAAGTCTAAATCTCAAAATTCACTCACTCGAGGCACTCCTTAAAATGGAGAACATTGATATCTGTGCAGTGACTGAGATCGGGTTCAAGGCTCCAAAGAGCACCCCTGCACTACCAGGCTATAACTCATACCACACTTTTAGGCTATGTAACCTGGACTGAAACACCAAAGGTGGAGATATGTCCATATTCATTAAGGATATCCACACCTCCAGGCTAGTTGCTCAGCATAATACATCCGAGGTTATCCAAGTGCAACTAACTATGGGCAAAACTGCAATCCAAATTGTAGCTTGCTACAGATCCCCCACCATGCCCCAGGATTCCCACTCCTCTTTTCTTGATGTACTGGAAAATATTAGGGTTCAACCAAACACCCTAATAATGGGCAACTTCAACTACCCCACCATTAACTGGGAAAACTACTCATGTGCCAACTCCTTAGCTCAATGCTCTCCGGAATTCATAAACTCCAGTGTCCTGGATCAACTTATCCACACCCCCACCAGGGGCAACAATATCCTAGACCTAGTCATTACTACCATGAGTTCCACACCTGAAGTCAACTCCTCGCCGGTCCGATCCGACCATAAGCTAATCACCCTTGATATCCACATCCCACCTTCACCCCCCATTAAGGAAACCACGGTAAAAAATTTCTCCAAAGCTAACTTCATGCTTCTTAAGACAGAAGTGGTGAACTTCATGACACCCATGCAGATGGACAATACAGTTACAACTGCTGAATCCTACACAAATGCACTCTATAAGCACTTACACGAGTGCATGGATCATGCTCTCCCTAACAGAATCAAGATGCTATCCTAAGGAAGCCAATCTGGTGGTCCCCTGCCATAAACAAACTGTACAACAGAAGGAATAAATGTTTGCAAAAGAGAGTAAAATCCCATGAGTGGAGGAGCTCCCAGGTCAGCCTCAGTAAGAAGCTGAGAGCCCTTATAAGATCCTCCAAAGCTAGCTATGAAAACAAAATCGCCACTAATTCTAAGGACAACCACAAAGCATTCTATAGCTATGTCGAGAATCTCAATAGCAACACCCAGATTTGCTCTGAGTTACAGCACAACGGCATGAAAATTACAGAACCAACTTACATTGCCAACATCCTGGCAGATAGGTTCAGTGCTAACTTTACCCCACCCCCCCACCCCCTAAAGGTCCCATAGCTATACAGGAAGAATGCAGAGTCCCTGTAATCACAACTACGCAGGTAAAAGCTGCACTCTCTAAAGCCAAAGACACAGCATCCATGGGACAGGACAACATCCCAGGCTGCGTTTTACATGAACTTCAGAACAAACTGGCTCCCCACTTAAGCACCATGTTCAGTAATAGCCTCACATCAGGCTTTGTGCCCACTGAATAGCGCACAGCAACAGTTATCCCACTCCACAAAGGGGGAGCCACCACTGATCCCGGGAACTATCGACCTATTAGCCTGATGAGCCTGGTCTGCAAGGCCCTGGAACATATCATCATGGAACTCATAAACAAAGACATTGCTAACCTCCAAACTCTGGATCCCACCCAGTTCAGGTTTGTGAAAGGCAGATCATGCCTCCTGAACCTGATCGACTTCTTTGAGGCAGTCACCAAAGCCATAGATGAGGGTAAGGTGGTTCACGCAGCCTATTTTGACCTCACCAAGGCTTTCGACACCATCCCCCATTCTGGAATTATAGCCAAACTCACTACACTAGGTATAAATCCCTACGTCACATGATGGGTTGCCAACTGGCTCACTGACAGAACCCACACTGTAAAAGTTGCAGACTCCAATTCTGACCTCAAACCAGTGACAAGTGGAGTACCACAGAGTTCAGTCCTGGGACCTCTCCTATTTGGTATCTACTTCTCTGAAGTACAGACTAACACAGAAGGCCTCTGGCTAACGAAGTTCTCAGATGACTGCAAACTAGGAGCCATAGTCAAGTCTCCAAATGATGTGGACATCCTACAGAAGGGCTTCGCTGAGACAGATGCCTGATGTCAGAACCATGGCCTCAAGCTCAATGCCAAAACGTGCAGTGTCATCCCCTTTGGAAAAAACTCTGTACCCATGAACTACCACATAGGCAGCAATCTACTTAACACCGAATGTGTGATAAGAGGTGGACAGTAGTCTCTCCTTTGATAGTCACATCGCTACAGTAGTCAGGAAGTCCTTCTACGTGGCACACCTCATCATAAAAGAGTTTTCATCCAGGAAAAAAAAGGTCATTGTTCCCCTCTGCTCGACACTCATTAGACCCATTATAGAGTACAATGCCCCTTTTGGAATGTACCTCACAAGACATCTGCAGCAGCTGGAAAGGCTACAGAAGTACCTCAAAAAGAGGATTACTGGCCTCAAACAAATGCCCTACACTGACCGTCTCAAAAAACTCCAGTTTTATTCCATAGCATATCACCTACTCTGAGGTGATCTCTGCCTAACATATAAAGCTATGTCAAACCCAGAGCTGTTGGACATGCTACACCTAAAGAAATCCCAATCCCTCTGAGCTACACACTCTAGGGACCTACACCTTGTCACCACAATAAACAGGACATGCTAGAGGGATATATTCATTTCCCAGAGACTTCCCATACTCTGGAACAGGCTACCCATCTATGTCAAGCAAAGTTCTTCATTAGCACTCTTCAAGACAAATCTTGATGAGTGGATGGGAAATAGGAAATACACTCCGGGGATCGCTTCTGTGACTCTGCTCTAAAGTGGCACAGGAAAATAACTTTCTTGGGTGGCGTAAGCCAGGGAACCTTGTTGGCTAGGCTTACATAGGCCCTTGGGCCAATAGCCTAGTACCCATCTATGAACCTATGAACCTATGAACTTAATCTAGCAGAAGCATATCGGCATCAAGCAGGAATGCAAATCAAACCAGAAGTAGATAAAAATCAGGCAACAACTGAATATGCCAAAAAACAAAAGAAAGAATATAAGGTGAAGGACCAGATGAGAAGGCAAGAAATATGGAAAATGCATAAATACAGCTGCAAGTATAGAAAACTTCTGGAAAAACCTCATGTTGATCAGGAATGAACACAAGAATGATTAAGGAGAAGCTAATTTAAACCAAGAGATGAAAGGTTAATATTGGCGACCCAGGATAGTCTACTACTTACACACTGGTTTACAAAGTCCACTGAACATGTAGAAGAAACAGACAAATGTAGATTTTGTAAAACCAAATTGGAAACAGTGCACACCTCATTTCTGGTTGTGACATGCTAATGGCAGAAGGACTGTATCCTGAAAGGAGTAATAATGCGGCAAGACTGTTGCTCTGGGGATTGTGCAAACATTATGTTATTGAAGTGGCTGCAAAACACTGGAAATGTGAGCCACAAAGCATTATAGAAATTGATGAAGTCTATGTCACATGGGATCACCCATTACCAACAGTTCAAAAGATAGATGCTAGAAAACCTGATATAGTGGTCCATGAAAAGAAGACAAAAGTAGCATTGATCATTGAAATTGCCACCCAGTGACTACAGTGTCTTGCGTACAGAGAGTTACAAAGTCATAAAATATCAGGATTTGCAGGTAGATATGAGAGCAATGCGGAAGAAAGATGCCCAGACAATTCCAGCACTAGTAGGTGCAATGGGTCTTTTAAAAAAGAATCTACAATTGTATTTAGATATGATATCAATGCATGTAACCCCATATGAATCGCAGAAGGAGTCATTACTGGGCACATTGCAGGTGCTGCGAAGAGCACTTCTGGCTGACAACACAGATTTAAACAATACTAATTTTATGAAATTAAACAGCACTTTCCCATCATGGTATTAAAAACCCAAAAGACTTGGAGAAATTAAAAAAAGATAGGACACTAGTATTGTTGGAAATGAATTCATCCTCAAGTTTTGGTGAGTACTTTCACAAGGTGGACCATGTTTTTACAAAATCTCATGAAGCTAACACCGATAACATTGTATTTTATATAGCATATATCATGGACAGAAGTATGATAAAACATAAAAAAGATAGCTGGGTGCACAAGTCCCAGGATAAAAAAAAGTGGTTAATCCTGGTATGCACACTGGCGTCAGGACTGGAAAAAAATAACAGTGTAGAATCCTCAAGGCACTGAAACATTCCTTCAATGGGGTTAGGCCAGGCTTAGGGGGAGGAGCTCAAGGGGAAGATAGCCTCCTTGTTGTAGAAGTAGCAGTCCACAAAAAACACAAATACTGACAGGGCAAACAAGAGCCATAAAGGTGATAGAGTACACTACTGAGAATAAGGAAGAAACTATGTATTGTTACTATTAGACAAGAAGTCCAGAATTTCCACATAGAAGATATTCAAAATGATTAAAAGAGAAATTAGAGGAAAGAATTACCCAAGAAAATCTAGTTAAACGCTTCAAATGCAAATTTGTATTCATTAATTCAACAGATCCATTAAAAACATTATATAGACCAAGAAACTTTGGGCTGTTTGGAAAAAGAAGTGACAGAGGAAGTGCAAAAATATAAAGAACAAAACCTAGAGATTTTTGAAAGGTATAAAAAAGAAACATGGTCATGAGAATGTAAGAGAGATCTGATATAGTGCAATATTTATGCAACGGAGAAAGCAAGAAAGCAAAACTGATCAATACAAAAAAAGCAGCCCCAAAGATATTTGAAGAGAAATACAGGCAAAGGCACCCAGATATGAATAATTTCACAATACAGAAAATAAGATAGTAAAGGGGGAATATAGAACAGATTAGTAAAGTAGGAGGTAAACAAATAGAAGCTGAAGTTAGGAAATACCTGTGAAGTGAAGGATTTAGTGTAGAAAAGTCTAGCACAAGTTATGCCACAGCATGATGGAACAATGAATCCCTACATTATGGAGAAACAGGTGGAACGGGAAGAATCTGATCACTTGCCACATGAAAATACTCTGCAATGTTTATGAAGAAACCAGTTCAAAAGTTCAGTTGGGAGTTACACAGCAAGGGAAAGAGCAGGAAACAGTGGCAACCTTGACACAGTGAATCTGGTGGAGTGATAGGCCAGTCAGTTCCCATGTGAAAGAGCAATGTATGATGAAGGATGCAGCTGAACAGAATATGTCACGGGAAGATGTTCTGGAACTTTCTGTAGATAGCTTCACAGGAAACAGAGAACGATTGTGCTTTCAGTTTAGAAGAAAACATCTAAGGGAAGAGTTCCTTGATTTAATAGAGATAAAACAGATGAGCAGAGTAATCAAGAATATTAATAGAAATTCATGTGATATAATAGAAGTAAATAGGATATGTTACTCTGCAGTTAAAGTAATAACAGATAAAGTCTTAACATAAAACACAGATCAATAAGGGAAAGGAGGGGAAGAAATCAAATGCCATCATGGAAGCATTGAATAGAGAAAACTATAAAGCAGTTAAGACAAGAAGTGTCACTGTTAGAAGAGTATAGAAGAGGGAACAGATCAACAAAAATACTTAGAATGATTGATATGATAAAATCAATGCACAGCATCACTACAAACCAGGATCTATTGTACACTATCACAAATAATAAACTAAAGATAATTAGCACAGGCAGAAAAACTAAGAAGATACCCAGTTAAATATAAAGAAAAAGTACAAAATAAGCAATTCACTGATGACCCAAAAAGTTTTATAGAGGATTGGAAATCAAAGCAAAAGGAATAGATATACCACAAAAAAATCAAGAAATAAACACATTTTGGAGAAATATCTATGAAGACCCTATGGAACATAACTAAGATGATAACTGGATTTTTATTTTTATTTTATTTAACATTTGTTGACCGGGAAAGTCCGACTAGGTTCCACAGAGCCTGTTTTCAGTGGAGGCCCGGGGAGAAATGCTCCAGATGCATGTCTTTGGAATGTGGGAGGAAACCGGAGTACCCGGAGGAAACCCACGCGAACACAGGGAGAACATGCAAACTCCACACATAAGGCACCCCAGCCGAGAATCGAACCAGAGAACCTCTTGCTGTGAGGCGACAACGTTAACCGCTGCACCACTGTGCCGCCCAAAATGATATTCCTCCTTAAGGGTGAAACTGCAAGCCATCCTAAAATCTATAGACCAATAACTTGCCTTCCAATGATTAATGATGACAGAGGATAGAAGAAATAAAAGAAGATTAAAAAGATGAAATGTACAATATATGAAATGGGATGAAGTAATGGCCAGAGAAGCCGAAACAAATTTAAGAAAAGCCCCTAAATAGAAAAACCCAGGCAGTACCCAACCTCTGGCTGAAAGTATTAACATCTTTGCATGAAGATTTAGCCCTGGATAAGAACTACTTACAATATGCATCCTGAACAGAGATCAACCTGGCTACTGACAGGAAAAATGATATTCCTCCTTAAGGGTGAAACTGCAAGCCATCCTAAAATCTATAGACCAATAACTTGCCTTCCAATGATTAATGATGACAGAATTTATAGTCATTTAGAAGAAAACTCAAACATGGTTATAGAACAAAAGGGTAACAAAAGAATGTCATATGGAACAAAGGATCATTTGTTGTTAAATAAAGTCATAATGGAGAATTGTAAAAAAGGGGAAGAATCTAAATATGGCATGACTATATTACAGAAAAGCATTTGACAGCATGCCACATTCACGGATAAAGGAGTACTTTTAGATGTATAAGATATACCCTACATTACTTTGACCATGAAACACCTGCAAACCACTTTACAGCTAAGCAATGATAAAGGACAAATTACTGTTCCAAGGATACAAATTCAAAGGGGAACATTCCAGGGTGACACTTTGTCACCACTGCTCCTTTGTCTTGCTCTTAACCCATTAAGCTGCCTACTTAACAGATTAGGTCATGGTTACAGTTTGGCTCCCAGAAAACAACAAAAATGGAACTTCTGATCATGTGAGACCTGTATCTAATACAGCAAGGAAACCCACTGGCCAGTCCAACTTCCTTCTCATGCGCCTACATTCATCAGCCTTATTTACACTCCTTTAAATTACATTTAGAGATGTGCTACAACAAAGTAGCAGCGTTTTCTGCAAACCTCTTATGTAGGACTTACTATTGTTTTTCCTTAAAACAACTCCAGGTGTTAGAACTACAGCAACACTTAATCTATACCCTGTTAGTCACAACCCATAATACTTGCCTCTTCATAACAAAAAGCATCTTTTGGCTCTATTAACCATGCAGACAGTTCCACTCCAGAGAAATACTCCCTCTGACCAGCACAAAGTCAAACAAGACTGCACCAAAATTTTCTACAAGTTGCCATTAAAACAAGCAGACAAATGAAAAGGCTTCAAACCCGAATTAAAACAACACCTGACTGACTCCTGGTTATGTTCATGTAACTCAGCAGAATAATGTGGAGACTTCAAGCCACTATTGCATGTATAACATGCTTGGCATACAGATACTTTAAGCACAAACCACAAGCCACTTGCACGGTTGTACTATGTCACCTCCTTTTCCAAAAATTTCTTTCCATTTCCTCCAGTTTCCCTAAATTCTCACTTTTCCTTCTCATCTCTTCCCACCACCTCTCACAGTTTTCACAGTTTCCTCCTGTTTTCCTCTACTATATCTCTTTTTTCCAAATGTAAGAACAAATTATACTATTTTAATAGAAGATAAACTAATATCATTGTCAAATACTATTTATTTTTATTTATTTATTTATTGTTTTTTGTTTACCAGGAAAGTCTAGACAGGCATAAGTCCCATTTTCAGCAGGGGTCCTGGGAGAAAAGCTCCACATAAAATACATATTAGCAATGAACAACAATGCAAATTAAACACCTTAAGCACTGCTTTGCAGGTTGCAATGAGACAAATAGTAAAGACATCTGTCATATACTTTACAAGTTATATTATTTCACATAAGTCAAAGACATGTTAACATGTAAGAGGAATGATAATGCTCATAGGTTCAGTTTATGTATATTGACATTAATGTGGTTAGATGTCACTAGATCAGGAAGAGAAAAAATGGAGGAATATAAGCAGAAATATTCAAGAAAAACATAAATAGATAAAAGTTATGATAGTGGAGAGGTTGAGATAACAGTAGACAGGTAAGATGATGAGGTGGGTAGGGAGGGAGTATTAGTAGAACAGGATTATGGATATGGGTTAGTTGGATGACCAGTAGTGGGGATACAAGCGAAAAAGATGGATACGAAAGGTGAAAGAGGGTGATTGATAGAGAGATTGGCAGTGGAAAAGAAAGAAAGAAAGATGGGTTTAGTCGAGATGGCAGCATGAGCATAGCCTTGAGGAAGCTAAATGTTGTTTTAGGTTGTGTATGAAGTGTGAGGTAAAGTTGTTTTGTTTTTGGGTGAGCGGGATAGAGTTCCACTGCTTAGCAACATAGGTTGAGTAAAGTGAGTTGTCTACACTGTTGTGAGACTTTGGTTATGGTCAGGAGGTATTTGTTCTGTGAGTGGAGATTCCCAGGAAGGAAGTAATGTTTGAGGATGTTTTGTAGTGATGTTTTGAAGGTGTATGAGTATGCTCTGTAGTAATATCATACTTTCTTAGAATTGTATGTATTAGAACATTATTCTATGTTGTTT
Organism: Protopterus annectens; assembly: GCF_019279795.1. Classification (NCBI taxonomy): domain Eukaryota; kingdom Metazoa; phylum Chordata; order Ceratodontiformes; family Protopteridae; genus Protopterus; species Protopterus annectens. Next base: position 1,139,133,031 of record NC_056729.1, on the reverse strand, counting down.
CTTTTCTAAATGTAGTGTTTCATTAGAACTATATGTATTAGAGCATTATTGTATGTTGGCTTTCATTTTATTGTAGTGCTTTCCTTAGAACTCTGTGTATTAGAACATTGCTGTATATATTTTTATTCATATTATTAAGGGTTTTTCTCCTCAGGATTTCAAAGGAAAAGATAGCTTCTTGCTCACTCATACTATTCCATTCAACAGAAATAAATCATCATCATCAACCCCCCTTTTTCCCCATTTTCTACATCGGGTTGGGGTCTATATTAGATTGTTGAAGTTTTAATACTTCGAATCACTAAAGATCGAACTTTCGTAATCAAAGTCTTAAAACTTTGAATTGTTAAAAAATATTTTTAAAACAAAAAGAGTAAAACCTAAAGGCTGTAAGCAGTGGGGGCAAGCCCCCCATGCACCCCCTGCTACTTAAATATACCAACTCCGAGATCACACTTCAGTGCAATACAGTGTGAAAATGGAAGATTTCCATTTCCTACACTGTAGGGCAATCTCGGAGTTGGTATATTTAAAGACCAGGGGGTGTGGTTGTGCAGGGGGGCTTGCCCCCTGCTTACAACCTTTTGTTTGTTTTTTTTTGGTTTTCAAAATAATTTTATAACAATTCGAAGTTTTAAGACTTCGATCACTAAAGTTCGATCTTTAGTGATTCGAAGTATTAAAACTTTATCAATCTAATATAGACCCTTGGGTTGGGGTGTCATGTTAACTTTATACATCTCTCTCTATTCAGTGCCGCTCTTCTACCTTCTTCGACACTTATGTCTAATAAATAAGTAAATAAATAAATTAGGTAAGTTAAAATGCCAACAGTGGCAATAACTACAGTTACAGAATTACAGTAAGGCATGCATGACAAAAACCTTTGATTTAACTCTGTTACAGCATTAATTACAGGATTTATGTAACCAAATAGAGGACACTGAAGCAATGACCTCTGAGGGAAAAAAAAACGAAAAGTAACTTGCTAAAAAACTGCAGCGACTTCTCAGGGTTGATTAGTACCAGTGAAGATGATATCCTCGAATGTCTTTGATAGCTTAAAATGGTAAGGAAAAGCAAAACATAAAAGTAGAAAGAAGTCTGTAATGCAAGTGTAATATTAGTAGCAGTGGAAGTGCTATTATTCTTCCTGAAGCATCTAGAGATGCTAATAAACAAGTCATTTTTTTATAACATAGCAATAAAAAAGACATATGCCAAGGGAAAGATGGACTCATGACAGTCCAAAATGTTACTTATGATAAAAAAATGACAAAATAAATAATGTGATATTCATACGCTTACATTAGCTCTAATCAGTTTAATTTTCCAACTGATTCCCTTTAACACAGAATCTCATTTTGGTGAAGATGTAAAGTTTGTATGTACATCCACTATGAGTTTAATTGACAAATAAATGGACGTGTGGAAACTGATTAGGAAATTACACCTGAAACATTTTCCCCAGAATAAAGAAGAAAGATTAATTTAAAATTTACAACATTCTTTATCACTGGACAATACTAGGAAATCTGCTGACTTCCAGATCTCTGAGTTTATCCCACCATTTAATTGTGAGGCAGTTAATGCATTTCATGACTTAGTTAAGACTGATTAAAGAAAAATAAAGTTTAAAAATGGATGAAATATAAGGCAATTTCTTTTATTCTAAGAAAACACAAATGGAGTACTTTAAGGCAGTTAAGGTAATGTCTTATGTCCTTTTATGGACATGGTCAGTCATTTCACTGATCCTTTGGCAGCAGTGCAGGACAGACCTACCATGGCCACTAGCTGCATTCACCTGCCGTAATAAGCTTTGCTACCAAGATTTTGATGTTTTCAGACAGTACCAGCCTTCTCACTAACCGAAACCATACATCCCAGGGCGTGCAGGATAATTGCATTTTCTTTGTGAGTAATATTCTCTTGGCTTTGATAATATCTTCCATTTAACACTGCTATCCTACAAAGCATAAGGGATATAATAAATTGTTCTACTATGATTCATTGAATTACATCCAGATAAAGCCACACCAGATGAATACAGACAGATGCAGCTGTGTCCAAATAAAAAAGCACCCTTACTGAAATATATTAACTACATGCAGGTTGTACCACACAGGAAAGAGAAACCCACCCAAAAAACAATGAATCTCTGCAGTACCAAGCTAGAAGGAGCACCAGTAATGATGAGAAAACCATCTGATGAGCCGCAACTCATTCAATTGTGATCAAGTTACAATCTCCTACACTTCACTGAGCACCTCAGTATGTGGCATGGCTAGGACATAAAAAAGTAGTGTAGTAACATGAGGCTTAATGAGGCTAAGCAAAGAAGGTAGCTACTATATACAAAACTTTCAGCAAGTAGTATTCAGTGTCTTTCCAAACAAATCATGGAATAGCAATACAATCTGAATGGTGGTTGTTTTTTTTCTGTGCACTTTAGACTAAATTCCCCCATTCATTCTTAATAAGGCTAATTTGAGCTGTATGTCTGTAAATTATTTAAGTTATGAAGTACGTGCCCTGGTCCTTGCATTGTCCTAATAAACAGTGACTAATATGGCAGTACGGACATCAGTTTGTATACATGCATCTATATCACCTACACTTAAAAACATGGATAACATGATATTCAGTAAAAGGTTCATACCTAAGTAATGTCATTACTGGGACTGCACTCCATTATGATTCACAAGTCTGTCAATATAATCATGTATTCTATATATGGAAGTTATTGGATGCAACCTGTACAAGAAAAAGAGGACAACAGCATGGTGTGAAAAAGAGGCCCTTAAGTATGGGCTACTTCAGCTATATGAAAGTACATTTAAAAAATAGATGCCTGAGTGATTTGATGTGTAAATTCTATGCAATGACAGTCATGACAAGAAGCACAGAGGAGTGTGATTATATGTTTGACTATTAGCTGTGGAAGAATGTGGAAAAACTGCATGAAACGTGGAAATGGTCAGGGCAGTGGTGCCATTCATGTACAGTTAGTGTCACTGTCTCTATGTTATATGTTCTGATCATTTTAATTTCTCCTTAAACTGCATTACCTACTTTTATTACTCATAGGATGTGCACATCCCTGTGCTACATATCTCAGCTAGTGGCAGCCTTTAGATGGCCGTATGGGTGTTAGTGTTCAGGTCAACCATATATATGTCCCTCTCTCCTGGAGTGTACTGGATCTGTTTTTATCACAGTCTGTAACATTGCTCAGGTACCACAAGCAACATATGTGGACAGTTGCTCAAGCAGTCTTGTATTTACTGGTTAATTGCGCCACTATTAGCACACCACCATTCGAGGTATATTCTTGTGACCTACATAACTCATAACTGAGTGCTTTTGTTTACTTCCCTGTGTTTTATCATTTTTTCATGATGCTTACTTGACTTTTTTAATACAGCAGATGTTGCACCACATATGTATAGATGATGCATGCAGGCAGCTCATTTATGTGATATACGTCCATAAGCTTTTCACCATACCTTCTCACATACACTGGGCCTTCCTGCACATCATCATAATTCCTTAGCCTCACTGCATCTTTTAGTTTGGATACATTTATTGTTTGTGAAACTCTTTCTCCCTGATATGGTCTAAAAGATTGCTTGGTAAATCATGCTTCTAATTGTTTACCGAAAAAAGCTTACATTGGACAGTAGTGTGTGTCTCTGCATGCCATCCAGTATGCATGTGTTATAATGAGCCTGTCATATGCAGCTTGCTAAGTGACAACTAAAGCGTACAAAATATATCTTTTGAAAGAGTTAACAGAAAGATTACAATTAGTCATAAAAACATGTATTATACAAGTTAATAGCTCGCACACAGGATTTACTACAGCAATCAAAATGCTTTGTCTTGCAATTAAAAATGACTTTTTTAATGAATTATAAAAAATAGTATGCTCTGCAACATTTATTGCATGTATGATGATTTAAAAGCATTGTCGCATGAAGAATAAGTACTTGAATATCTAATAATTCAGACAACCTCAGGCTCCTTTCAGGATAATAAATTATGAAAGTGTTTGCTAAACTCCTATATTTTTTGAATAAGGTGCAAGCAGTACTAAGCAAAAGAATGAAGCTGTCAGAGGAAGAACCCTGCTCATCACTTTAAAGAGCAGTGATGGCTTGCATCATGCTTTATAATTTTATGATAAACATATTCCATTTTATAAATTATGGTGCAGCAAGGAGGTGTGTATTATACTGCCACCATGAGTAAGAGCAGCGGTATAGACCTTCGTATTATCATGTAAATTATGCAGTTTATCATACGCTGTTTTAAACGTGTGTGTGTGTGTGTGTGTGTGTGTGTGTGTGTGTACATGTGTGTGTGTGTGTGTGTGTGTGTGTGTGTGTGTGTGTGTGTGTGTGTGTGTGTGTGTGTGTGTGTGTGTGTGTGTGTGTGTGTGTGTGCGTGTGTGTGTGTGTGTGTACGTGTGTGTGTGTGTGTGTGTGTGTGTGTGTGTGTGTGTGTGTGTGTGTGTGTGTGTGTGTTTGTGTATATATGAAATGTCTCTGATCCATTTAAAAACCTAAGCATATGAAAGAGTAAATCACTCTAGCTTTCCTTCAGCCAAACCCAGTTACAAATAACGAAGACTTTCCAAAATAAATTTTTTTCCTACCAAGTAGAACTGCTGTGTTTCCTACTGTTGATGGAAATACCTAGCTGCTCTGTACTTTTCCTTTGTCATACAACTGACTGATCTCCCAATTCAGCACATTGATGGGGCCCAAATGCTCAACAATCACCACTGACAACAGAAGGTAACATATATATGAACAGATGTTGCCAACATGACCATACGAGACTGAGACTCATATTGAACAAGGCCTGAGAGTCAGTGTCTGCTATTAAAACAGTGATGGAATGTGCGGGTTTCTGCAAGCCATGGGCCAAAATGCTATAATATCCAAAAACTTGAGTAAAAGGACAGGGAGTGTGATGCTTTGCAACATGCCACACTGCCTTATCCAATGAACTTGAGTAGTGGGACAGGAGGTATCTGCATGTGGAATGTCACATTGTAGTATACAACAACCCTGTGTACTGAGAGAGGGAAAGTATTGTCAAATGAGATGCCTTATTGTGGTTACAACACAAGCTTCTTTCTACAGTGGCCTGCAACACCTACAGGTATGTGCAACACTTACTGACATCTAAGATACCTCTCTGTCCTGAGATGTTTATAACTTGCATGGGTAAAGGCATATGGATAGCAGGCAGTTCTTAGATAAGACTGATTTATTTTAGTTGCCATTTTCAAAAAAAGATATATTGTCGTAAGCAGTAGTTTTGGTACTCCTGCAGTCTTTTCTATTTTATGCTACTATCATGTGTTATATGTTTTGTGTTACTGTTTGCAAGAATGTCCATAATATATGGGCTGGAGATATTCATCCCAACCCTGGTCCAACTAACCCTACCTCTACATCTCAATTCATCCTACTAGCAGCATTTAACGCCCAAAGCATAACTAACAAACTCCCCAACCTTCAAGCCTGGCTTCTCTATAATAAGCCTGACATCTTAGCCTTATCTGAAACCTGGTTAAAACCTCATATAAAAGATGCCGAAATATTACCACCCAATTACTCCATCATCAGAAAAGTCAGAACCCACAAAAAAGGTGGTGGTGTAGCCATACTCTACTCATCCTCCCTTTGCATAACTCCTTACAACAAACCCATCCCCCAATTTGGTAGCGCTGAATTAATACTATCTCTATTTCAGTTAAATAAACACAAACACATATGCATAGCCTCCCTTTACATTCCCCCTGGTGACAATATCTCAGTACTCGAAGATATCCTCTCCTGGCTTTCTACTAATATCAGTAATGAAACTATAATCATGGAAGACATGAACATTAACTGAGCCTCCATTCAGTCCCCTGCACACTCCTTAAACATCAACCTATATAATTACTCTCAACTCATCAACTCTATTACCAGACCCACCAAAGACTTCAATTGCAGTATCCTAGACTGGATCCTAGTATCCCACCCCCACTACTACCCTGACAGTGGTACTCTTCCTGACTCCCTCAGCGACCATCTTCCCACCTTTGTCTGGCGTCTACCTTCTCCCTTACAAATAACTCATAATTACATCAGTCCCAGATGCCACAAATCTTCAACCCAAAAGCCTTCTCTGACTCACTAAAATCACTCAGTTGGCACCCTTTAAAAACTCTTCCGCTGGAAAATGCTATTGAACTCTTCAACACACTTTTCCTAAACCTTCTAGATAGTCACGCTCCCACAAAAAACAAAAGAATAAAAAACAAAACTGCCCCCTGGCTAACAAAAAACACACTAACTGTCATGCAATTTAGAGACAAGGCCTGGGTATGTTACCATAAGAATAAAACCCCCTCTACCCTCATTGAGTACAAAACTCTACGCAACTCCGTTAAAAAACTTATCAAAGCAGACCGCCAAAAATACTTCTCCTTACTCCAAAAGCAACCATAAAACAAATCCACAAAAGTTCTGGAAAGGTATTTCTAACCTTCTAAAACCTGGCACATCTGCTAACCCAAGTTCAGACCCAAATGTTCAAGACATTGATCTTGCCACCCAATTCAACTCTTTCTTCATAAACTCTATTTCCAAACTAACTTCTTCCTTCTCTAATAACACCCCACCTCCTACCTTCACTTCTCCTCCTCCCCCACCCTCTCCATCTCTAGTCTCTAATCTTACCTCCTCTCAACCACCACCATTCTCCATCAAACCCATCCCTATTGCTACCATAAAAAAACTCTTGCAAAAACTAAGACCTAGCACCAATGCCTCCGACAACATTCCCTCATACTTCCTCAGTATAGCTGCCGAAGCCATTGCCTTCCCAATAAGCATCCTAATCAACCAGTCTATCCAAGAAGGTCTTGTTCCACAACTCTGGAAAAGGCTTTCATCATTCCCCTCCACAAAGGAGGCACAGATACTAGCATCTCCAATTTTCGGCCCATTGCCATTCTCTCTCCCATCTCAAAACTCCTCAAGAAATGTATCCATCTTCAACTCCTTCCCTATCTCCTGGACAACAACTTATTAACTCCCACCCAACACGGCTTCAGACCCAATCACAGCACTATGACCACCCTCCTATCTTTCCTAGAAATAGTAAACAAAGCTAGAGATTCTGGTCTTACAGTTTCTACCATCCTACCTGACCTCTCTAAGGCCTTCGATACCATCTCCCATAACTTACTACTTACTAAATTATCTAACCTAAACCTTTCTCCATCATCTCTCAACTGGTTCACCAGCTACCTCTGCAACAGGCAACAAGCTGTCAAATGGAAAAAAGCTATCTCCTGTTTCCTCAACACCCCCACTGGTGTCCCACAAGGTTCCATACTGGGTCCCCTGCTCTTTAATATATTCATCAATGACTTTTTCCTATCCATTCCTTATGCTAACATTATTCAATACGCAGATGATTCTACAATTATCTGTTCTGCCCCATCCATCCCAACTCTCTTACAACTAACTCAAAATGCCTTCTCCACCACTGAACAATGGATGAAAGACAATCATCTAGCCCTCAACACATCAAAAACAAAACTTATGATATTCACCCCCTCCAAAACTAGCACCATAGGCAGAAATCTATTCTCTATCACCAACCAAAATAATACAACTCTTGAGCTGGTACCTGAAACTAAACTACTAGGAGTCCAGATTGATGACAAGCTTAAATTCAATTCCCATTTTCTACTAAACATAAAAACCCCCCACCAAAAACTCGGTATGATCTACCGACACAACCGATACCTCACTTCAGCTACTAAGCTCACTCTCTCTACTACATTTCTCTTACCCTCCCTTCTTTATGGGGCCCCTCTCCTTATAAACCTACAATCTACTCTCAAATCAAAATTGTCCTCTTGTTACTACAAAATAACCAAATTCGCCACTAACAACAGACAATCATCCCATCACTGTTTACCTCTCCACCTACTCAACTGGCTAGAACTTCCCAACTACCTCTCCTATATTCAGCTCACCTATGCACATAAACTCATTCACCAACCCTCGCTTTGTCCCTCCCTCTCCTTTACCTTTAAAATGCACCTCCCACAACGACTCCTCAGATCTAGCAATCAATACCTAATTGAAGTGTATAAACCCCTTCGCCCCCCAGGACAAAACCTACTATCCTTTTCCCTTGCACGCCTATGGAACACCCTCCCTTCCTCCATTCGTACCATCACTAGCCTCCCATCCTTTAAAAAATCACTTTACTCACACCTAACACCACATGGGAATGTTCCTGTTCCCACCTCTCTTAACTTATTCTCCATCCCCTTCCGTCTTCCACTTCACATACTTCAAACACCAACTTCCATTTTTTTCTCACATCTAGTAACCAACATCCTATTCCCAACTATCTACTTCCTACCTACATCAATTCAACGTCCCACTTTCATCTAATACTACTATTTTTATCTTCTGAAAACATGGACTTACTAGTACAGTGTTCTAAAAAAAAAAAAAAAAAAAAAATGTTGTCTATTTAACCACAGTAACTTTAGTTATCTCTTAGAACTAGAATAGTAAATTGTAAATTGTTGCTATCTTTTGTGTAATCTTTATGTTGGAGCTTTTCTCCCCAGGACTCCATTGAAAACGGGCTCTTCTGGCCCAATGGATTATCCTGGTTAACCAACTGCAAATAAATAAATATATATTTTATCCTGTTTACCCTAATATTCTCTCCCAGTTCTTACCTTTATATTGTCAGAATTCATTAAAAAGCACTGCAGGATCATAGCATTGTTTCTACCAAATTCATCTCTGTTTGCTCAATGCCTTTGTCCACACCTCTAACATAAGATGTTCAACAAACACACTGCCTTACTGGCATTCAGATAGTAGTGCCCTGCAATCCTCTTGTGGTAGTCAACAAAAGCTCAGAGTCCCTATCCACTGCTGGTGTATAGGTGTGATGGACCAATAACGTGCGAAAACAGAGACATTAGCCTTTCAGTTTTCTTGTGCCATAGTAAAAGAAGGATCTCTTGGAAGCTCCTTACTCTGGATCTCTCCTGCTGCTGAGTTCAGATAAGAAAACCTTTTTTCAGCTTTTATTTCCTCTCTCTGCCTTTTTCCTCTCAGTGCTTGAATAGTGTATTCTGTGCATTTGACTGTTTTTTTTTCTGATTAGGAAATTGTAAGTACTTGGGGTTTTACTTTACTTGCAGCTTAAAATTTATACTGCTCATTAAAAGCTTCATTTGAAAGTTTTAAGAGGAAAACTTGCTGATTTTGCTGTTTTTTTCTTTGGGTTATGATTATTTGAAGTGACTGAGTAGACTTACTTAATTTTTAATGATTTTTTTATTTAAATTGTGATTTTTCTCACCATTTTGTATGTTATACATTTCAGACAATAATTTTTCATAATCTTATACATTATTTCTTGTATAAGGTTATGTTATGCTGTTTCTTATCATTTGGGCTGACACTAGCTTTTTTATTAAAACTAGGTGATTTTTGTGACATGCATTTTGTGTTTTGAACTGTATTTCTGAAGCTACCTTCTTTTTATTCAGTGCAATGTTCAGAATAATATCCCTGCAGAAATATACTTCAGATTGCTATTCAGAGAGAAAATACAGGGATTTGTCCATTTTATACTGTGATGACTATGCAGCCATTATTTGGTATTCCTCTGTGCTTCCACCACCCACCATCTACCCATTGTATACCTAAAAAACATAGAAGTAAATCGGGAAATAGAAGTAAATCAAGAAATATACCTCAGCCTGTGGCTTGTGACTCTGCAGTAGTCTTAGGCAGGCTATTGGTCCACTTGCCTTATTTTGCCTCCAGGTCCTCTGTTGTGGTGTTAGTATCACAACTGTGTGACATGGGGGTCAGACATGTCCTCTGGAGCTATACCTTTGCCTGATGTAGGTTTGGAAGAGCCAAACACTTTAGGTACAGGGGATGTCAGGGGTGCAGAATCTGTTGCTAGTGCTAATACATCTCCCTCCAGGGATTCTCCCACTAATGTATTGTATGCAAAAAAGAGTCAGAAGACCTACCACGTTGCAGGAAAAAAGTGTCTGACAGTATTTTCACCTGAGCTGGTGGCTATGGCTAGATACACTATTCAGACCATTGATTACAAGATGCAGTCACACATTATAAGTAACAATGGTGTTCCCACCCTCATTCAGTCACCTAAGGATTCTGTTTTTAAAAGAATCTGAAATATGAGGTTTTGGAACTGTCAGAGTCAGAGCAGTAAGGATGAGGTTCAGAATCCCAAACAGATGCTTTCCTTTTCCCAAATGCTCACTAGATTTAGACATATATTCAATTAGGCGCAATCTTCAGCTGCCCCCTGAGATCAAGAGAGTATACATTTCTTTGAAGGATGAGGCCCTGGGCTTGATGACCTTCCCTATATTGATGCTACATTGGAAGATATTGCTAAGAAAGCTTACAACTCCCCTGTACTGAATATGTTTCTTTCTAAAAAGTGTTTAAGAAATTCAGGGTGTGCTCAGTCATGCCTGGTCACCAAGCCCCCTATCTAAACTAAGGATCCTGCTTCTGTGCCCCCATCGACATTCTTCAGTAAAAAGCATATGTCTTCATCAAACCTAGTCCCTCAGGATAAACTAGACAAGTGGCTAGAATCTCAGGGAAAGACGCTGGTGCAGAACAGCATGGTAGCTTTTAAGGTGTTTTACCACAAGTGTTTTATGTGGAACTTTGTGTTGAGGTGTATGTGTAGTTTAGGCAAGTTTGCTGCATCTTTACTTGTGGAAAAGAAAGACTACATGAAAGATATTGCTTTCAATGTGTTTCAGTTGTCTAACCATACCTTAAAGGGTGTCTTGGAGGGGACTGATACTGCTTCTGGAAATGCAGCAACATTGGTAATGGTGAGGAGGTATGCTTGGTCACACAACCAAAACTTTTCTGATGAGTTAAAAATGAGATTTTGAATGTTCCTCTTGACGCTGATCATGTGTTTGGTAAAACAATAATCAGATCCTTAAACACTGGAATGACAGAAGTAAACTGATGGTGGGATGCTTAAAATGGTTCATATTCTCAAGTGTTTATCCAAAAGGCAAGATAAGTTTTGATAGTGCAAGAAGCACAACTCCCAGCCAAACAAAAAAAAAAAAAAAACAAGTCACCAAAAGGAAATGGCAGGACAAAAACTCTGCCAAACAAGGTTTTCATTCTCAAAAAGGATAACTCCCCTCCCATCATAGAGACAGTCCCTTCTTTAGATAGAATGAAAAGTCTCTACTCTAGAATTTTTCTGGTCCTCAAAAAAGAGCTGTGTGGAGATTAGTGTTTGACATATTCTTTATGAATACTTTTGTCAAGGTTCCAAAGGTCAAGATGCTCACCCTGCAGACAGTGCTTCCTCTTCTGTTGGCCCACTGGTTCACGGTGACCCTAGACTTGAAGGATGTTATCATCATATTCCCATTGCTTATTGCTTCAGGAGATATCTGAGATTTGTTGTGTCTGGTTCACATTATCAGTTCTCTGCATTGCCTTTTGGGATATCCACTGCACCTTGAGTGTTAACGAAATGTCTTGCACCTGTAGTGGCCAACTGCATTACTCTTGCCATTCACATTTTTCTTTTTTTGGATGACTTGCTGATCTGTGCAGAGTCTGCAGCTAGATGTTTGGAAAAACTACAGAAGGTCTCAACCTTACTCTCCCAGCTAGGGTTCAAATTGAACCCTTGGAAGTCATGCTTGATATGCTCCCAAGGACTCATCTTCGTGGGATGCTTAACTGACACCAGCAAATGAATAGCTTTTCTTACCAAAGACAAGGTCTTATCCTGCCAGACAATTTTTCAGGAACTCTCCAGGAGGAATGTTACCTTGGCAAGAGAATTTCTAAAAATTTTAGGACTAATAACATCCATGATTCTCCTGATATCACGGACCCATTTTCATATGAGGAAAATTCAATAGTATGTATGAAATTTTTGGACCAAGTGCCAAAATTCTCTGGAATCCATGTTGCCAGTGCTGTCATTTATGAGACGAGAGTTACAATGTTGGAGAACAGTGCTGACTATCAATCCAGGACTTCTCTTCTTCCCACCTGTTGTGATGTAATCTGACCAGACAGATTTGTTGCACTTTGTTTGGGGAGCTGTGTCAATGGAGTGCAAGTATATGCCACTTGGAGCTCCAAGGATGCATGGAAGTATATCAGTATCAAGGAATATTGGCAGTGGTCACTACCTATGGACTCTGAGTCCTTGTCTTGTGGTTATGGACAGCACTACAGTGATCCTCTATGTTTGTTGGCAATGATGGCCTGGAAGCTGGATTTACAGCATTCTCTGACTCTACAGTCATGAAATATTTCATCACAGCAAAATGTTGTGGCAAACAGACTAACCAGGTTCTGGGCAGGCCCACACAAGTGGCAACTCAAGGCAGAGATGATCCAGTATCTACTCCAGATGTGGGGAATGTCTCAAATAGAGCTCTTCAACTCCTTTCAAAACAGACAGCTGGAGAAATTCTGTTCCAGGCATCCTTCCAGCTATGCTTGGAGGACAGATGCATTCTTGTTCCCTGTATGTGTTCCTACCCTTTTCACTGATTCAAAACGTACTTCTGAGGATTTAGACAGAAATGCCAAAGATCATTGTGGCAACACCCTACTGGCTAGGTGATCTTGGTTCTCACTTATAATGGTATTGGCCAAGGGCAGTTACCTCAGATTTCTTTGCACTCTGGATTTTCTCACACAGTCTCAGTGGGGACTGGTGCACCTCCATTTGCAGTATCTACAACTGACCACCTAAGTGATTCAGTCTTTATTCTGTTTAGGTACTTGTTCCATTAAAATGTGTAGCAGGGGTTAAAGGAGGCCAGAAAACCCACTACTAGAAAATGTTATGTTTTCAAATGGATGAGGTTTTCTAAGAGGTACCTAAACAGAAGCAGTGCATCCCTTGAGGTTAACATCCCTCTGGTCTTGAAATATTTGTGTGAGCTACTTCAGGATGGCTTATCATATGCATCCATTAAGATGCCTTCAGCGGTCATCTCTCCTTGTCTGCTAGTGGAGCTCCCGCTTTCTTCTTCTCTTTTGGTAAAATAGTTCATGAAAAGAGTATTGTATATGAAACCCCCTCTCCAGAAAATTCCTTCTTCATGGGATCTCAACTATGTTCTGGGGAAAAATTGACCTTACTACCTTTTGAACCTGCCGCTCAGCCTGATCTGACACTCTTCGCATGGAAACCTGTTTTACTTATTGGTCTGACATCTGCAAGGTTGCATGCCTAAGTCTAAATTTTTTTCTGTCTTCTTTTAACGTGGTATGTTATATGGTGATGTGTGTGGCCTGTGTCACTACTGCCATGCTATACATCCCCTACCCAGGCTGTTCATGCTGGCTGGTAGCCAACTACTGTTGACTGTTACTGTATAGACTGCTATTTAGATTCTATTCTGCGTTTATCCCATACAACACTACTTGTGACAGGCTTTATCATCATATATCCTGTTTTTGCCATTCCTTTTCTACATTCTTCTCTCTGGTTTTGCCTATTGCCTGCATATTTTTTACTGGAAAATTTGTTATGTTCCCATAAGATTGATGTTGTTATTGCTTGTGAAACATGGTTAAAGAACAATGACTGGAAACCAGTTCTGACAGGGTATAAATGTTTTTACTGTAACAGACATTCTAACAAAAAAACAGGTGGAGGTGCTATGGTAGGGATTAAAGACAGTTACGAGACGTGATTAATGCATGTTCAGTAATAATGGCAATACTGTAGATTGTGTAACTGTGATAATAAAGACAACTGTGGAACATATAACAATTGCTGCAGTGTATAGACCACCAAAGTCAAGTGCTGATGACCTAGAAGAATTCATACATTTCTTACATGAAACACAGGAGGGAAGGATAATAGTGACTGGGAACTTAAATTTGCCAGAAACAGACTGGAATAATATTGATTCAACAACATTAGTAAGGACGTTATACAGAACATATGCTCAGGAACAACAATGGAATGGAACATACTAGACACTGTTTGTGTTCCTAAATAAATTACTGTTACTTCAAGTCAAGTTTTACCACCATCGATATGCAGTGATTATGGGGTTATAAAAGTTAATTTGTTGGTAGGTAATTCTGCCAAACTGAAATCTAAATCAACGCACAGAAGATTAATTACAGAATATATGGAAGCAAAACAGTCACTATGTAAAACTAATTGGAGTGATGCATTCAGTGGAAAAACTGCAGATGGAATGTAAAAAGTTTTGAAAGAGAAATTGCTTGAATGCAAAAAATCAAAAAATGTTTAACGTCAGGGACTAGGCATTCAACATCAGGGGATATATTTCCATAAGAACAAGATACCTGATTAAGGTGAGAGACAAATATATAAGAAATGGAAGAGAGGTCAAACTACAACTTTGAAAACTGAAATAAACAAGCTGGACAAACAGATTAAGCATAGTGTGAGACAAGCTCAAGAATAATTTGAAGAACATTTATATAAAGATATAATAGGAAACCATTTTATAGATACATAAGATGCAGAAGGAGTAAAGACATACAAATTGATAAATTGTGTATAGATTCTAAAATTTATTCTTGGACACAACAGATTATAGTTATATTTATAAAATCTTATGCAAAATAGTTTGGCTCCACAAAGGGGTGATAAGTTATCCTAGCGACATCCCGGCAACCTCAGATACTGGAATCAATTTAGATTATATTGAAAAATAACTATGTCAACTGGATTCAAATAAAGTACAGGGAGGAGACAGAATTAATAATAATGACCTGAACACACTTCAGCAATAACTTACAGTACCATTATATCTATTATTTATCAAGTTGCACAAATATGGAGTGATTCCTCAAGTTTGGAGATGTGCTCTTATTAAACCTGCCTTTAAGGGAAAGGGGAGTAGGACAAACCCAGAATCATTTAGACCCTTAAGTCCTCTTTTATGTTGTGGAAAAATAATGGAGAATGTAACATTGGATAAGTTATTGTCAGAACTGGACAGGCTGGGACTTGAAACCATATATTAGCACCCATATGTTGAAAATAAATCTAATAGCACCTGTAGCATGATGTTGTATAACAATATAGTAACAAATGTGAATGAAAAATGATGCTATGATGTAATTTATATAGATTTAATTTCAGCATTGGACAGGTCATACACAAAACACTGATCAATAAATTAGTACAACTAGGTATCAATGTGCTATTGATGAGATGGATAGATGCATGGCTTACAAAAAGGACATGGCAGGTATCATACAGCAATTGGTCAGGTGAAATTCTTGGTTACTGTCAGGGGGTCCCACAAGGCTCTGTCCTAGCCCTATACTTGTTTAGATTGTATCTTTCAGAGCTAACTTTTTCATCTGAGGTATTCTACAGACTATATGCAGATGACCTGAAATTGGGTAAACTGACTGCATGTGTTACAAACAGGGCTTGTCTGCAAAAGAACTTGACTAAACTGACTATATGGGCACAGCAGAATAATATGCTGATAAATACATCAAAAATTCAGCACATGGGATTTGGGAGGCATAAATGTAATACAGCACACAGTGACTGAAACTGTAGATTTATTTAAGGACCTGGATATATGGGTAGATCCAGCTTTGTGTTTTTTCTAAATCATATTGCTCAATTGCTTAATGATAGTTATAGAACTCTAGGTTGCGTAAGAAAAAATGATAAAGTCTAGAAAATCAGAAATTATGATGTCATTGTTTGTTAATTCATTTGACCCAAACTTGAGTATGGAATAACAATATGGAAACTTGTACTTTTCCATTATCGGGGCAGCAGTTCTAACGCGTTAGCAAAAGCGCACGCAATGATCAGCTGTTAGCCCTGAACCAGTTTAGACAGATCTACATCTTGCTATCTATAAACGGTAAAACAGTACAGGTGTTGCCTTTCCAGGGCCAAAATCATAACAGTGATGAAACTTGTATGAAGTATTCTCTAGCAATGTCACTGCATGCTCGCTGTCTGAACATGAAAACAAGCAGTACTGTCATACGTTTATGGGATGTAAGCACTCCACGTTACCCAGTATACTGTTTTAGTTGCTATCACAACAAGCCTTTTATTCGTGGTTCACTCTTGCATTTGCAAATGTATTTTAAGACAGTTCATATTTACACTTCACAAAAATTGATGTAATTAAAATGGCTACCGTATAAGTTCCAGGAAATATCTTAAAAGGTTTTCTGCTGAAGTCTTCCGCTGTATTAACAAAAGAACAGTGCTCAGCATTTTCTCCATTAAAATTTACATTTAACAATGCAACTGTGTAGTAGCTTAATAAAAACCAATAATACATGAACCTAGTCTTGCACATAACTAAAAATTAATTTTAAGAAACTCCATATTATTTTACAGATTAATTCTAATGATAACAACAGTTAGGGAACTCGCAGGTTAACTATTTCAAGACACAACCAAAGTGTCTAAAAGAGGGACATAGACAAAAAAAAAAAACTATACATTCTTTGGGAAGAGCTAAGATCAGTAAGTGTGGAAACTTAAAAAATGCGAAGTTCTACTATTTCCCCACCTCTTCTCTTCCCCGTCCTACCTATCCTACTTACAGCTGATCATGGCGTGTGCTTTTGCTAGTGCATTAGAACTGTTGCCCCAATAATGGAAAAGTACCTGGAAACCCTTTAAGAAAACAAGCATGACTAAACTGGCAAGAGTACAGAGGAACTATAACAAGGACATCCAAGGATGTGGAAATTTGTTACTATGAAAGACTAAAACACCTGAACTTGTACAGTGTCTCATATAGGTATTTAAGAAGAGGTCTTATTCAACTATATAGGGCATTTAGAGACAACCACCTCTGGGAATGTTTGGGGATATCAAAAAGTAGTAGAGAATCATTAGGCAACCTATACAGAAGATTCTATAGGAATGAGAAGTGTACTAATTGGTTCTCTGAGAGAGCAGCTGATGTGTAGAATAGACTACCAAATTACATTAAAGCAAATGTTAGTTTAGATATTTTTAATAACAACCTGGACACTTATTATGGGAAGAACTATTTTGGTATATTGGCAAGCTAGAAGGGTGTTAATGCCCTTGCTTGAAATATTTGTATGTATGCATGTATGTTTCAGTCACTCTGCTTTTCTGCAAGTCTCTTAATTATGGCACACTTTATATTGTCAAAGTTTTATTGTGATGTTTCTTGTACCATATATATATATATATATATATATATATATATATATATATATATATATTCATGGTGCCCCTCTCACTGTCAGCAGTTTCACATCTTTTGCCTCCTTTCCCATTTGTCATCTTTCTTCTCTCATTATCTTGTAGTGTTTTAGCATTTCCTTCCGTTCCTCCCGCTGTTTCTTCAGTCCTCACCATGTTTTTGACAACCTTGTTTTTTTCCATCACCAGCATGCAACATTTAACTTATTTGACTAACTCTTATTCCTATTTCTGATGGCTGGCAATTATTTTCAAAACCTCATGAGTCATCACATTCTGTATCTTCAGCTGTCTCACTTTTCATATTTCTTTGTCCCCCCAACTCACCACATGTAAAGTTCCCAAGTCTTATCCCCTTCATCCTGGTATGTGCCCTTCCATATTTCTAATGACTTCCCCATATGTTTTGGGCTCATTCACATTGCTTGCTTTACCCTGTCTGCATCTCAAGCAGTTGCTGTGTTGTTTTCTGCCCTCTTTCTCTGTTCTTTTTGGAGGTAAAACCACCTATATATTATCATCATTTTTAGTACTGTATGCTTTCTATCTTCCTTATTTCATTCCTTATATTTTCTATTACATTCTGTCTCTTTTTCATGTCCCATCCCTATATTCTTGCCCAATTCCTCCATATTCCTTTCCTGTCTGTGCTCTGTCTTCTTTTTAATGTCCACATATATAGTACAGTTTTTCGTTTTCTGTAGCTTACCCCATTTTCCCATGGTATTGTCTGTGACTGTTTCCTGTACCTCTCACTCTATTGTCCTCTACTGCTTCAGCAGCTATGACTTCTTCAGTATTCTGTGTGTCCATCACTCACGATCTATATGTTTTCTATCCATCATTTCCTTCCTTTATCAGTTGTCTTGCTTCCTTTATTCCACATTTCCTCCTATCTGACTTCTGAGCCTATTTTCTCTTGCAATTTCCCTGGCCCAATAACTTGTTTCGTATTGCCTCCCCATTGCAAATTTCCTTATTTTTTATGGCCTCTCCATTTCTGTTCCCGAATTGTTTCCATTATTTTGATTTTTAGTCCTTCTTTACTTGTTCTCTTTTTATTTTCTTTCCTGATCAGTATTATTATGTTGCTTGTTAGAGCATAAGTGAGGAAGCACAGCATCCCTCATTCTTCCTTTTCTCTGTTTAATCTGTGCATTTCTATATTTATTCTCTCCTTCTTTTTTCTCTGTCTTCTATTTTTTTTTTTTTGCATTAATTCCTTCCAGCTTTCTCCTTATTGGGTCCATTGGTATGTTATACAGTACATGAAATATCAACAGTTTTAGCACTGTTCTTATCCCATACATCCTCCCTGTGATTGTAGAAGTCATTTTTCATCTTTCTAATAATGCCTTGAATTTATCTTTTACCCTTATTAAAGTCTTCCTTGTTATTCCTCCTTATTGTGCCTTCTACCAGTCTGCCTACCTACACACCCAGATACCTTGAGTATGTTTCTATTTGCATGTCCCCCTAAGCCCACTTTTATTTTCCCTGTTACCATCTTCACCAGTATGTTTTTTGTCTTATTCATCTCACTCCTGATTTCTTTTCAAAGTTTTCTGGTACAAGTAATATGCATTGTATTGCTTACCTACTGTCTGTGCAGTGATCTGTATATACACATAATTTGTATGTTACCTCTTTCTGCTTTTCCAGCTGCCCCAGATTTGACTTTATCTCCTTTACTTGATCTTGTAGCGGTAAGGGAAATAGTTCTGGTGATAACAGACAGACGTCTCTGGTCCTTCTTGGTATCTTCCTTGCCTCTGACACCCCTGTGTCCACCATTACCCCCATCGATGGTTCTATATGTATTGCCCTTATCCTTTGTTGCTGTTTTCCTCTCATTCCCCTTCTCTAAATCAACATCGAGAAATATTCCGAGTCTATTGAGTCAAATACCTTTTGTAAGTCTAAGAGAACTACCCCTGTGGAAACTTCCTTCTTCTCTTTTTCCAGTATCGTAAAATACACCACTTCCCACCAGTTGACTTTTGCAGCTCATCCTTTTACAAAACCATTCTTTTCCTCTTGTGCCATATTTGGCAGTATACTGTCTAACCTTAAGGCCACAGCTTTCACCAGGATCTTGATATACACATTCTTTATGGATATGGGGTGATAGTTCCCCTGGATCTATGTGCTCATCCCTTCCTTTGGCAGAACTACTGTTCTCACTCTCCTCATAGGTGGTAAAACCTTGCCTAACTTCTGTCCTTTTGTATTCCTCCACTGATGCTTGCCAGATTGCCCCCCCTTATACATTTTCAGTGGGGATCCATCTGACCTGCTGGTCTTCTTTGCCTTTTCTTATGTATTACCTGTTTCACTTCCTTTCTTGGTTTATCATTTTCTAGTGTTTCTCTGTTAGTCAGTAATTCTCCAACACCTCTCCCCTTCACCATATTTCATCTGTTTCCCCTTTTATAAATTTTGATCATACTTCCTGAGCACCCCTCTGACAACATGGTCCTCCCAAATTCCTTCTCACCCCTTCCCCTTCATCATTAATACTTCTTCTTTTAAGCATTCCTTCTCTTGTACTTTTTTTACAGTTGTTTCTCCACTATTTTCCTATTGCCCACACATAGTTCTACTATTAGCTGATTTATGCCTCTGCTGTTGTCTCTTCTAGTCTCTCTTGCATCTTTGCCAGTTCACTCTCCATCTATTTAGTTTTTTGTCTTTGACTTTCTTCTTTAGCCCCTTCTCACACATTATCTTCCCGGTGATTACTTTAAGTCCATCCTGCCATGCTGCTTTTATTGTGCATGATGTACTTTGTTTCTTTCTTTTGCTTTTTTTTCATTATTCCCCCACCAATTTCTTCATTCCCCCATTTTCTCTTTATTTGTATGCTGCCAATCAATTGCTATTTGACTTCCACTTTCACTCATTAGACGTTGTCATTGTTGCATGATCTGAGCTACAGATCTCATATACTTCCACTTTTCTACCCTGTGGACTTTTTATTTCCTCTATGAATCTGTTACACCTGCTCACCTGAACTAAACAGTTCCTTGTAAAATAACATTTATTTTCTCTTTGGTGTCTGTATTTGTCTCTGTTTCTTTTTTTCTCCCTCTTTCTATACATTTTGCCTCCCTGTGCATTTTTATGCTTTTCATAACTTTCATCATATTCATGTTGTTTTCCTATTTTCTATACAGTCTGTCTATCCATGGAATTAATGTGATGTTAATGGCTTCTCATATGATCTGAGTCCTTGCATCTGTTTCCCTTTCTCTGTAAAGACTGTTTAAAAGTTTATTTTATCTTTGTAAGGTGCGTATGTTTCCTGTGTTCCATCTTGTTGCTTTTACTCTCCCTCTTCGCATCACCCATCTTCCTTCTCCACTCTTGATTACATTTTATGTGACTACCCATAGTTTCTTTCTAAACAGGATCACTCCTCCCCTCTTTCCTTTCCAGTTGTACTGTCCCATTTCCACTTTGTGTACTCTTTACTTAATCCTGTTCCAGTTGTACTGTCCCATTTCCACTTTGTGTACTCTTTACTTAAACCTGTTCCAGTTGTACTGTCCTATTTCCACTTTGTGTGCTCTTTACTTAATACTGTTCCAGTTTTACTGTCCCATTTCCACTTTATGTACTCTTTACTTAATACTGTTCCAGTTGTACTGTCCCATTTCCACTTTGTGTGCTCTTTACTTAATCCTGTTCCAGTTGTACTATCCCATTTCCACTTTGTGTGCTCTTTACTTAATACTGTTCCAGTTGTACTGTCCCATTTCCACTTTGTGTGCTCTTTACTTAAACCTGTTCCAGTTGTACTGTCCCATTTCCACTTTGTGTACTCTTTACTTAATCCTGTTCCAGTTGTACTGTCCCATTTCCACTTTGTGTGCTCTTTACTTAATACTGTTCCAGTTGTACTGTCCCATTTCCACTTTGTGTACTCTTTACTTAATCCTGTTCCAGTTGTACTGTCCCATTTCCACTTTGTGTGCTCTTACGTTCACTTTTGTTTCTTGCATCAGTTTCTGTATCTGGCATCTACCAGTTAAGTCTGTCATGCATGTTTTTCTATTTATGAGGTTGGTACACCCTGCAATGTTCTACTTAAATACTAGTCTTTCCTCCCTTCCTCATGCCACACAGCTCCCATTGCCCTACTCACAGGCTGGGTACTATATCCTTTGACTATGGCCTATGTTTGGTCTCCCACCCCTGGGAGTTTTGGGTACCCCAACGGCTTGTGTGGGTTTGGTTTCCCTGGTCCAAACTGCCAGATTTTTCTACCGTCCCTATTTCCTGCTCTTGTATTTCTCTTCCTCTCCTCCTTTTACTATGACTCAGTGTCCAACCAACTGCTGCCTCCCTCCGTCTGTATTCCCCCCTATCATCTCTCCTCACCTGTAGGCATTCCTGCTGCATTCCTCTGTGTACTCTTGTTTATGTTTCTTTATACTCTACTCTCCAAGCATTTTACTTCTTGGTTTGTGACTTTTCCTTGACGCTGTCATATATTCTGCTCTTAGATCTATTTCCCTGTATTTCTTTTCCTGCTGGGGTATTTGATTCTCATTTCCTTTAATTTGTCAGTTCCTCATCTCTCCTGTCCATTCTCCTGTTCATTTCCCACTCCATCTCTATCTGTTTCACTCTGTTGTGCTTTCCCCCTCTCACACTGCTGTATTTTGACTGTCATATGCTCTGTGTGCACTCCTCCTACAACGTTAACTTTTTCTTCCCTTAACCTTAACAAATGCCTTTCTACTTTTCACACTGTCAACATCACTTCATTTGCCTCATGTTATATAGGTGGTCTGAGTAATACTCCTCTGTTCTACTATCATCTATTCTAACTAAACTTAAGTGCCTTGCTACCTAGAACCTACACTCCTTGTTGTTCATTACATTGCTATGTTGACAATACTGATAATTTCTTTCCATTCAGTAATCAATGCTGAATATTATAAGTAATGTATTTTGCAACTTTTACATGTTAAAAAATCCCAATCCTGTATATAACTTGCAACTTCTAAGATTAGTTCATTACATTGTTTGTATATACACTGTAGCTTCTGTATTTATTTTTTATTTAACATTTGTTAACCAGGAAAGTCCAACTTGGAACAAAGCCAATTTTCAGTGGTGGCCCGGGGAAAAATGCTCCAGATGCATGTCTTTGTAATGTGGGAAAAAAACGGAGCACCAAGAGAAAACCCACACGAATGCAAGGAAGACACGCAGACTCCACACAGAAGGCACCCCAGCCAAAAATCAACCCAGAGAACCTCTTGCTGTGAGGCAGCAACACTACCACTGATGCATGGCATTTATGTCTGCTGCCTGTATGGCAATGGCATTTGTCTGCTGCTTTTTTTTTTTTTTTTTTTTTTTTTTTTTTTTTATGCTGATCACTTTTCTATGTTTTGTTATTTAAGCTTCATGTTACATTGGATCTTAACTAATTTTTGTTCCTGCTATACTGATACTGCACTGATATTATTTGCTTCAGTTACTGCATTTCATATTGTTCATTTAGATTATCTCTATAGCAATTCCAGATGCTGCGTCTAGATCATCTGGGTTAGACAGCAGGTTACTTGTTGTTTTTACAAGTTAGTGAGAAACCACATTACCCTACTACATGAAGCGATTTGATTTAAATTTGCCACATTATTGATTTTCTTCTAATCAAGCTGAATAAGAATAGGGTGACATTTAGCCTTCTTTCTGGAGCCTGGAACTGGGACATAACAAAAGCTCTTAGATGTCTCCATCCTGACAGATATGATTATGACCTGATATTGATCAATGTGGGAGTGAATTACCTCAGGCTCTCTACCCAGATGGACACCCAGAAGGATATGATTGAATTTGCTATGCAAGTGTTTGAGGCAGGAAATATACTTGTCTTACATGGTATTTTGCCATCATCCACACTGATGCTAAGATTCAAAGATAAGATAACTGGCTTTCATAATTGACTATGTAGCTGGTGTCATTCTAGAAGGATCCAGTATGTGTCTGCTTGGGATGAGAATATTGACAAGCCTTCCTTTTTCGCCAGGGATGGCCTGCACCTCTCTTTCCAAGGCTTTCACATTCTGGCTAAAGCCTTTTCTGCCACCGTAGTGTCTTTTTTTAGGCAGAGTCCATCTGATGATCATTCCAACTGAGTAAATTCTAATGTGGCACACTTTAATGTGACTGTATTCAGTGCAAAGAGTTTTAACAAAATTATGCTCTCCTGTAGTTTAAACACATTCATATATATTTAACTAGGGAAACATGGTATCAAGGAATGAAAGGACACCCTCTGTTCCTAAGTATAGTGCCTGTCATCTCTTCAGACCATCTGACAATTATTGTAGAGTATCCATATTTGTCAAGGCTGTCATCTCCTCACAACAGATTTTTTGGGATGCCATCACACCTCTCAACCTCTTAAAGCAAGAAAGTTGGACAAAGCCATAAATAAAAGTGGGACAAAGGCACAAAAATAGAGACAATTTTTAAATATTGCACTCATAAACTTAGAAAGTTGATAGAATAACAGGTGTGCATTAGCATGGATTTTCTTAAGGGACATGAAGTCTGAAACTCAAATGTCTGAAATTATTTTTTAACTTCATTCTTTAATGATTTTCCACTCATTTGCCAGAAAACCACAATTTTATGAAAAACAGACCAAAAATATGAGGGAAAAATCTTCACATTCTGCAAAAATCTGTACAGTTGAGAGGTATATATACCATATTTGAACTCATAGATGCCCAACTCACCATAAAGAAGACTAATTACCACTCATGGTGCATAATATCTCTCTTAACAGATTAGCTGAAACCCCCAGTAAACCCAACAGCTTTCTACTGGGTGACTTCAACTATCCATCAATAGATCTGCTGATCTACACTGCCAATGGGTAGGAGGTCCAACACTTCCTTGACATTATAAATGCTATCTCTTTTTTACAAATAGTTAACCATCCTACCATGGGCCCCAAAATCCTTGTTCTAGTCCTCAGCCCTCAGAAATATGCCCTTCTTGAACATCTCCAAATATATCATCCTGCCTTGTTAAAAAAGACCATAAACTGGTGAACTTTTCCTTTAAAACTGGTGGTACTTTCCCAATAAATACCTCCATGTTTACAGACTTCTCAAAAGCAGACCTTCTATAGGTACTTGTTAACCTAAATAAATTGCACTGTAATCCCCCTTTAATGGATCCCACTGCTAAAACTGCTGTCCACATCTTTGATGTCTACTCATACTTAAATGCCTGTATTGATAAGGCAGTCTTTATCTGCATGAAATATAATGAGCAATTTAAAAACAACCTTCTGTGGTGGAGTGCTTGTATAACTAAATTATATAACAAGAGAGAACATTGCTTAATGTTTATAAGAGGTCTCATTCTCCCCACCTTAAAAGCACACGTAAGCAAACTAATGAAGAACATAAGGAGTCATTAAGAAGCTGAAAGCTGAATATGAACTTACAATAGGCACTAAACCAAAACTAACTGCAGATTTTTCTTTATGTTAGGAATTTGTTAACACCTAACAGTGTTCAGACCTAGTCAACATTAATACTGTGCACACCAGGACATAGTTAATATCCTAGCTGACAAATTTACTGCAATTTTACTCCATCCACAGTTATAGCTATGTCACAGATCCCACTATCCCAGCCACCAACTTTAATTACTATGAAACTAAATTTCTCTCAACCCTATCAAAAGCTAAGAACACTTTATGCATGGGTCTTGATAATATAGTAGGTTGCCTAATTATCTGTGCCAAATATGGCCTACCTGAACCCCAACTTAATCTCTTTAATCTAAGCATCTCCACTGATTACATTCCTGAAGCACAGAAAGCACCCATTGCAATGCCACGACACAAGGGTGTCCTGGTCATGGACCCTGGCAACTACAGACCCATTCATCTTACTAACCTCCTATATAACAATATGGAGCATATTATCTCAGACGTCTTTAATCTGGACATTGAAAATCTTTTAACCCTGGACCCTCATCAATTCTACTTTGTCAGAGGAAGGTTCTTCTTCTTTAAACTAATTATTGTCTTTGAAAAAGTAACAAAAGCAGTGGATAGCAGCTATATACTAGAAACAGCATACCTGGACCAGGCCAAGGTCTTTCTCACTATTCCCTATGCAAGCATCAATGACAATTTTGTAACTCTGAATATAAAACCTTACATTCTGAATGGATAACTAACTGGTTGTCAAACAGAAACACAGGACTTAGTACTGGGACATCACCTATTCAGAACTGATTTCTCTGGCCTTCTGGCCAACACTCCAGGCCTTTGGTTAAATAAGTCTGTAGATGAGTGTAAATTAGGTGTTGTTATCTGATATTCCACTGACTCTCGATTGCTCCATCATGAGTTATACCATGTTAACAATTGGTGCAAAGACAATGGTCTCAAATTAATGGAAAAAAATGCAGTATAGTTCACTTTGGTAAAAAGAAAGATATATTTTCACATACCATATAGGTGACATACCCCTCAAATCACACACTGTTGAAGGAATCTAGGCATGTTTGTTGATAATTCCTTATCATTTCACCTTCATGTCTCTGAAGTAGCTAGGCAAGCCTTATACATGGTTCATCTAATTTTCATCTCCACTAGATCCAAAGAAGTCTTAATTCCCATTTACTCATACCTCATCAGACCCATTGCTGAATATAATGTCACTTCTGGTGTGTATTTGTCTAAACATATCATTCAACTTAGGAGATCTTCCAGATTCATAACTAAAACAATCAGTGACCTCAAAAAATCTTGTTTCTCAGGACAGACTACCAGCCTTCTTCCTGTACTAAGTCCGTTACGGATTCCTCCATGGAGATCTGTGTCTAGCCTTTTGAGCCATGAATAATTTGACCCTCTTTAACCTCTCATTCCTTCATAGAAAAAAAGAGTTCCTCAAATACCCAGTTAAAAACTAAACCTTTATCTGGAGATAAATAAGGCACCTTTGGTGTGATAGATTAATTTCCCAATGTTTCCCTCAGCTCTGGAACAAACTTCCACTGCATGTCTTGCAGAGTATCAACCTTACCACCTTTGAAGTAAAACTAGACAAGTGAATGGGCAACCTAAAATTTCCTCCCTAGTCTATCTTGCCTTGGCCTCCTTGAGGGAGGAGGGAACTTCTGAATAGGAGGTTTTGGCTAGGCTTGCAATGAACGTTCAATACCTTGAATGTTCTTCCACAAAAGCATCAATGCCCTGAGCTGCTTTTCCGTACGTCTGTACTTATTTACGGCCACTCACTAGGAACTCATGTAACACTTATGTAGACATAGTCACTGAATTATAATGACCACTGTAAATCTTCTTGTAATTAGTATGTCTCTGGCAAACAGGGAATTTTATAACTCTGTGTTTGTATTAACTACTTGTATATGGTAGCTTTAGCACTTTAGCAACTAAAGTAGGTACTGTGTTACCTTAATCTCACACAATATTTGCTCCACTTCCATTGTTTTGTGCTTTTCTACTTAACCATATTAGTATTCCGGACATGATTTGGTATCAGATTGACGTAGGAAGGAGAATAATAAAGTTTCTACTAATTTAATTCTTTCTCAGAACTCTTGAAATAAACCGATTAGTCAAGGGCTTCTAGTAGTTCCAATCTTCTAATAGTATGTTGTAGCTCTTTGTTTAATTTTTGCCCCATAAATATTTAAAGGAAACATAGATTCTTTACTAAGAATGTGGAGTTTTTACCTTATTATCAATATATCTTACTAAAAATTATTTTATTACCCTTATATGCAAACTCCATAACTATGCACTGTCTAGAATGCCGTTCCAATTGGTCTCAGGCTTCTTGAAAAACAGCAAGCATTCAAAACTCATCAAACTTTAGCACTTTTTCCCACTGTAGAGCGGTCTCGGAGTTGGTATATATACGTAGGGGGGGTGGGGAGCTCGACGGTGGCACAAAAAAATAACTTTCTTAGGTGGCGTAAGCCAGGGAACCTTGTTGGCTAGGTTTATGTAGGCCCTACCTATGAACCTATGAAACAGAACACCTCACAACATCCTGGATCTGTAGCTGAACACCTCCAGGATAAGAATAACATCTTAACTTTATTCCTCCTATTCTAATATACCTCTGCTTTCCACTCCTCTTTTATCAACTATCACTCTGCATTCAGCCATCACACCCCACCATCTATCAATTAACTTTCTTTTACCACTTATTTCTTTTATAGCTCAAACTTAATTCAGACTTTTGTAATCCACCCTTCCTGAATGACACAGTATTCTTTAGTGTGACATCTGTCTCATGCCTAGTTATCTAACTATATATGTATAGAGTATAAGGGTCTATATTATAAGCACAAAAGATGAATTTGGTGAATGCTAGAAGATCGACACATAAATGTGGATCTACGAAAAGAGCAAAGGATGGAAACGCCAAAAGACACAATGCCGAACAGATTCCCGGAAGCAACAGCACCATACAGGTAAGTAAAATCAAAGTAAACAAACAACAAAAACACTTTTATAAACATTTTTGCAAGGGGATAAGCCCCCCTGCACCCCCCACGTGGGGGGCTGTGCCCTCCACCCCCACACTTATATATACCAGCTCCGAGACCGCTCTACAGTAGGGAAAAGGATATATTTCCTCATCTCCACAATCACCCTGCTGGCCAGGGAAATCCATTCAGCGTTGTGTCTTTCGGTGTTTCTGTCCTTCGCTCTTTTTGTAGATCGACGTTTATGTGTTGATCTTATTGCGTTTGCCGAATTCATCTTTCGTCGTTCTGATATAGACCCGAGTATAATTAGTATAGAAGCCTTACAACTGTACTTCTATGTACTATCTTCTTATCTCTTCTGCCATTGCAAAATTTAGTTTAATTGTATTTTGCCTAACATTGTTGAAATTGTATAACTTAAAAGATTTTTGATTATACTGCATTTAATGTAGATTTTCTCCCCCACCCCCCCAGCCTCCTCTGAAAATTGGTATTTGTGGCCAACTGGTCTTTCCGGGTCAGTAAATGTAAAATAAATAAATAAATAAATACCTTTTCAATAACAAATGTTACCATCCTTCCAAGTATAGCATCACATTATACCATTTTATATCTGAAGTGCATGTTATTTTCATATTTTAATTTTGTTGGCTGAAATTTTTGTTGGAGTTGAAACCTTCAGGTCCAACATCATGAATACTGAGGTTGCAGTACCTTACTACTTGAACTAGTGTACAGGTTTCTATATTTCCATGGTTACCTTGTCAGTAGGTGACTCTCAGTCCCTGGAAAGTCAAACCGTCATCTTGGTGCTACTGGGGAAATACCTTAGCTTAATGATAATGTGACTGATAAAGTATAAAATGACTAATCTTCTAAAGAAGTAGTTTATCTTAAATACCTAACATGCTTTCCTGCTCCCTCTAAATCACTGTCTGAAGCATTTTATTGCCATCATTTTGTGGGTGCCAACTATATTGAAAAATGATTAGATTTGTGAAAATAAAACATTAAAAACACTTATGTACCCTTTTAAAAAAACAAAATAGAAATGAATAAATTAAATAGGCAGAAGTACAACTTCCAAATATAGAAAATATATGAAAATGAATGTCATTATAAAACACAGAAATGTAGAAACACAATTAATGAATGTTAAAAGAGACTAATGTATAGTCTCACAAACATGTTTTCAATTTTCATCACTCCTAGATGGCTTCCAACATATAATTTATTTTCCTTTTCCTCAAACTCCTTCTGTACAAACTTCTGTCAGCTGATGAGTAGTTTGTTGGCGGTGGTACAATACCGCGGGGTCCGATGGTCATAGCCATGAGTCATTTTGTCTCTGTATTTTGGAAAGGATTCTGTCCACAAAGTTGGGGTTAAGACAAATGCATTCACTGTAGGTGTAAGACTCTACCGAGGGTGTGCCTTGTCTCCCTCATTTGTGATTTTTATGGATATTATAGGAAAGTGCAACTAAGGTCTACAGTATAATAAATATGCAGGATTGAGGAATGCTTTGCTGTTGTTTGCAGATGGTTTATTCCTCTTAGATTCAAATGACTGTAATCTTTGGTATTCACTAGACTGATCATCACTGAATGTAATTTGGTAAGATTAATAATCAATACCTCCAAATTAAAGGTCATAACTCCCTTCTCAAATGACTGGATTGCCTTCTGCAGTTGGAAAGGGGAATTATTTACCTCACATAGAGGTGACTTCAGTTCTTGTTCAAGAATCAAAGTAGAGGGACATCTGTCGATTGATGGTGGATGAGTGCAATAGTGGCAGCAAAGCAAATGTACAGAAGCACAGTGGTGAAGCAAGAGTGACAACAGGAAGCTCTCACTTTTCCAGATAGCCTGTGTTCCAATCTTTGTCTATGGTCATGAGAGATGGCTAAGGACAGAAAAGTTGAGATCATAAATACAATTTTCAGAAATTAAGCTCCTTTTCAGGGTACTGAAGATATGCCTGTGAAGGAGTGGCAGTGTTGCTGCTCTTGGGATATAGTCATTTTTCCTCTGTTGAGAAGACTCCATTTAGGTAATGTATGAAGGTGTGTCCTGGGCATGTACCATAGAAGATGTACCCATTTACCAGACATGATCAAGTGGGATGAGGCTCTGCTGAGCTCCTACTTGCATTACTCACTATGGAGACATACAGCAGATGTGGGCCCATTAATTGTGCAATACCAGCTCTTTCCTTTCTTAAATAGTGACTACACCAGCAGGAGTAGTCGTGGCTGGCTATTCCAATCAAGTATGTGTCAGTGTGATAACATTTTAGTATGGTACCCTTGTCAGGGTGTCTAAAAAGACTCTTATGCTATCATAAGTCTTTATTGATCATGGAATTGCTGATGCTGAATATAAGACTCACAGCTGTAGGAGTTACAACTATTGTCAATGTATAGATAACTCTGCCTCCTTTATACACCCTGACACAAGTGTTAAGTTTACTTTTAACAGAAATGCTGATTGTGCGTCATGTCATGTTGTTTACCTTGTGTCCTGTACTATCTGTCGATCATTCTACATAGGGAAAACAGATCGTATGCTTAAAGATTGTATTAGGGAACATTTATACAATATACACATATGATCCACAACTAATGCACTCTCTAAGCATATTATGAATAGCAATGATCAACACGTTTAAATTTATGGTTATTGATAACGTTACATTAGGGACTAGACTTGGTGACATAAGGAACTTAACTGAGAACAGGGAGTTGAGATGGATAATGAAGTCTAGACCTCATCAAGGCAAAGGGTTAAATGAGAAGGCATTGCTTAAACCGCTGCTTAAGAGACACAGTCTTAAGTGCTGGTTGTTTGGAATTCATA
This sequence comes from Protopterus annectens, assembly GCF_019279795.1. Taxonomy (NCBI): domain Eukaryota; kingdom Metazoa; phylum Chordata; order Ceratodontiformes; family Protopteridae; genus Protopterus; species Protopterus annectens. Next base: position 1,139,102,330 of record NC_056729.1, on the reverse strand, counting down.
CTGTTTTATGTTTATCTTTTATATTTTTATGTCTCTGTTTTGCATCGAGATTTTTGTGATGCTTATTTTTTCATATTGTTTGTATATTTAAGTGGTTCGTGGGTGTATACATAGGAACTGATGTCAGTGAGTTTATATGATTGCTTTGTTTTTATTGGATGTTCTCAAATGATTTGCTTTTTATTCATTTGATTTCTCACTTGTAATTCATGGTCTGATGAAACTGTTTGTGAAAGCCCTTACCCTCTCTTTTTAATAAATGCCATTGTATTTATATGAGTTGTATAAGTTGTATGTTCCTTCGGTTCATGTTTTGCTCTGTGGTTATAACTGTTTATTATGATAAATGTACTGGTTAAATGTGATGCTGCTTAAATATTTGCATTTATTTTCTGTTACTGGTATATGTCATGATGTTTATGTCCTTACCATTTGAGATTCATTCCCAAACAATGCTTTGATTGGGAGGTTGGGAGGCTGCATAGCATCTATGGTGTTATCATTCAAGTTAGGGAGGAGGAGATGATACCAAACTCATAGCTTGGCAATTGGCAAAATTTGGTCAAAAAAGCACAAACACTACAAAAGTTAAGGTCACACAAATGTAACATATCAGATTCAGTGGGACCAAAATCATAAACAGTACTCTGACAAATTGTAAGATTTGTCAAAGGGGCTAATGAACTAATATTGCAGTAAGACAAAGTGTCATTGCTTCTGCAAATGATAGCATATGCCATATCCCTCAACTTCTTACAGCAAAAAATCTGGACAAAGCCATAAAAATATGGGGACAAAGGCCCAAAAATAGGGACAATTTTTAAATATTACTCTTGCAAACTTAAAAAAACTGATAGAATAACAGGATTTGTATTAGTTTGAATTTTATAAAAGATATGAAGTCTAAAACTCAAATGTCTGTCATTATTTGCTGACTTCATTTCTGAATGATTTGCAAATGATTTTCAGAAAACTACAGTTTTTTGGGAAAACAGACCAAAAATATGAGGCAAAAATCTAGACAGTTGAGAGGTATGGTATATACACTGTGTTTCTTTATCCAGTTATAATAGAATAGGTATGCAGATTGTCATTACAGGCTATGTCATTAAGCTTGCTCAGTGGAAGACATAGAAGTGCTCTAAGGTTGATGACATGGTTGCTGGGGAGGTGTTGTTACTTTAAATATAAAAGGAAAAATAATCCTGTAAGGGGCCTGCATTTCAGCTTTGCATGCTCTTACACACATCCTTAGCTACTTATTTTTAAGCATGGTCACTGTGTCTATGTGGAAATTGTGTAATTACTAAATAACATTGGTCAAACTGCAAGCAATGTTTTTTGAACTGAGTACAGACCCACTGTCAGAATATTCTCAAATAAATCCTAACGCCTAAAAGCATTCAGTTATTTGGCCAGCAATTTTACAGCGAGATACTACAAGCGATATAAAAAACACAAACAATACATGTGCAGTAGGTTGAGAAACTGGAGAATAGCCAAACTCTCAATGGTGTGAAGGCATCTGTGACAGAATTGTCTTGTCAGTAGAGTCATGCTGCATTTAAAAGGTACTGAAAAATGTTGTCTTATCCATCAGTTCATATTACATGACACCAGAGTAGTAACAGTGAAGATGAATGATATATTTGAATTTCTCAGGTGAGAATGCAAGCTCAGGATCCCCTGATACTGCTCGTCTGTTGTGCCGTGAAATGTCATAGATCATGGAGAGGCCCCTTGTGGAAGTAAAGAGGCATTGTATGAGTGCCATAACTGTCCACATGGGGGCTGCTACTGATAATCGGTGCGCACAGGTCTTCCGTTCAGTCTTCATTATGCTATTAGATTAGTTAAGCAGCAGAACCAAAGAGACAGTGAAGAATATGATTCCAGTGACCTAATTTTTTGTCATTACAGCAGAAAGTTCTTAGTCATTTAAATGCATGTACATGAGACAAATCTAAAATGCATGTGGTAATTCTCTGAAGTTCAACTCCTTCATAAGGTTACTTTTTAATGCAGTAAATAACAAAAGAACAAAAATAGAGGTATTCTACCTGCTGCCAGTAAAAGGCCCCTGAATGTTATAGAAAAAGGTGTGCGGCTTGAATTTCTACCTGACAGCCTTTTAGCAAGGCTTATGTTTGTCAGACTGAAAACATGTTACAGTTTTAGACAAAGGAATGTTTTTTTGAAGGTTATTGATATGATGTCATGTAGCCTCAAGCAATTTTCTTATTTTTTTTATTTTACAAGTGGATTCCACTCTGCTATTCATTTTGGTTTCCTCTTTGAACTCTCACTGTTTGAAGAGATGAATAACAGAATATGACTGTCTCACATAATAGATCTTCTTTAACTGCCAGTTGTCACTGAATGACAGCCATTTCTCAACGTTTCATCCAAAAATAACTATGTTCAAAGAGATCTTGCATTTTCAGTACTGGAATCACTGATGACTTATTGAAGATGAGCACTGAAAATAGGCTTTGTCTTTTTAATACATTTATAGCACCAGCAATTTTGATGTGTATCTTCCCAACAGATGTGATTACTCAGAAATTTGTTTTGTAGGGGATACTATGCTTTTCTGATTTGAATTCAATTTGTCTAGCAGTAATATTTTACATTTTCTTCACATCACCAGAAAACCCTTACTTGTGAAAAAGAGACTTTCAGATTTCTAGTACTTTGGTATTCTAAGCAAAATAAGGGGTAAATAAAAATGCATATTAAAGACAAAGATAAAAAGAACCCCTACAGGGTTTCAAACCTTAAGACTAAGTTTCATTTATGCCTCTGATGTGCCTTCACTTTTAGCATTGGATAGAATGTAAGAATTCTTGTATGTCACTAATTTTATGTTACTGTACCACAGTACAGCTTAAGCAGATAACATTTAGTCTTGTAGCCATAATCAGTGGCTACAATCAAAGCTGTATGTGCCATACTGCTGAAGGCATCTTTGTCACTGCATTATAGTAATATTGCTTCTCTGGTACCCCTTCCCTCTATGTTTGTTATCTGTCTGTGTTACCTCCATGACATGCACATTATTACTTTAACTTCTTATATCATAGATTAAAAAACAGTCTGCTGTTTAGTAGCCCTAAGTACAAGAAGCATTTAAATAAATAAAATTGAAAAAGAAATTATTTAGCAGCTTCTAGCCTGTTGGCCTTATTTGTGCTTTTAACAATGTATTGTTACCTAAAACTTAGAATTTAGTTCCATCTAAATTGCCATTAAAAGCCATTAAATGAACCAGTATTAGTCACTTTCAAACCATCTTCTTTTGTAATCAAACTTCACTGAAGAAAAAAGAGGCATTTATTTGCTGCATGTCTGATGTATATAATAAGGAAAGAGCATTTGCTGCCATTGTTGCAATGCATTTTCCTTCAGTGTTTATATTCAGGATTAGTATGTGCCCGAAGACTCATTTGCTAGGGTTAAATAAAGAGATAGGCGAGGGATGTAACATGTTATAATAGTAAGACATCTTGGCAGTTTTGAAAGCAGCCACGGAATGAAATGTGAGTAAATTAGCATCTGCAAAAGCAAACCTCATTCTACACTTGCTATCAGCACAAAGTAAGCTACCTGCAGATTTTAGTTTGTTCTCTTTAGTTTTAAACAAAACTAAGCTGTTCATTCAATTATTCATTTATCTAACTGGGGTAGGGGACTGATCCACATGAGCCCATTTTATTTACAGTCCAGAGAAACAAATAGAATACATATTGAAAAAATTACAAAGTAATATCGAGGAATATAGTAGACAGGATGCAAACAATATAAATCATTGCATAAATAGAGGCTATGATGTAAATGTACAACCCTGTGCAAAAAACACCAATAAAAAATTACTGAGCTCATAAGAGCAGCACAACTCCACTCAACAACAAATGGGCAAAGTAGCATCTTTGCTTTGTGCAGTACATAACTAAACAATTATAAGAGATGGTTAACCACACAATTTCCATATGTCATCTCTCTTCCTTATACCTTTTAATTTTTTCCTCTTTTTCTTTCATACTGTTTGTATCTCTCTCTCTGTATATATATATATATATATATATATATATATATATATATATATATATATATTCACTTCAGAATATTGAGATACCATAATCTTGAAATTCAAAATATATATTTCTGTATGTACATGTGTAGGTGTGTGTGTGTGTGTGTGTGTGTGTGTGTGTGTGTGTGTGTGTGTGTGTGTGTGTGTGTGTGTGTGTGTGTGTGTGTGTGTGTGTGTGTGTGTGTGTGTGTATGTGTGTGTGTGCGTGTGTGTATGTGTGTGTGTGTGTGTGTGTGTGTGTATGTAAGAGTTAAGGTATACTGGATCAAAGTTATAATCACAGATATATTTTGAAATGCTTTAACATATATAAGATAGAGTTTAAATTATGAGGTAGGAAAAATGTTTACATTAAGTCATTTAGTTTAGGTGTACTATGTGTTTGAAAACTGAATTTCTTAATAGGAGGAGCATGTTGTACATATCTATCTATCTATCTATCTATCTATCTATCTATCTATCTATCTATCTATCTGTCTATCTTTCTTTTTCTTTCTTTCTTTTTTTCTTTCTATATTTTTTTACCCAAATACAGGAAAGCAAGATCTGAGGCTCTGATATGGTTTGAAGATATGTGTGGAACTGCATTCCTACTGGAATATGAGCTGATAGTGGAATTTGCTCTGAATGTAGTCTTAAAGCAAGCTGTGTATAGTGGCCACAGTGAATGAATTTATCTAATGCAGAACTCCAATATTAGCCTGAGAGGAAGCACTTGTACAGTGAGAATTTAACTAAGGTATACCTGAGGGCAAAGGGTGTTGTCTCTGGAAGTAAGAATTCACGAGTACTAAATTAATAAACATGAAATGTACTATAAACTAGAGACAAATAAAGAAATCATCACTTGCATTCTCTATATACTTTTATTAATCTGTGCATCTCTTTGCATGGACACTCAGTAAGGTCACTGGTAAACAATGTTTGTAGTATGTTCTTGGAGATAAGTTTAAGTATACAAAGGGAACATGTGGTGCTGTCTAAAATGACATTTTTGGTGCTAAGGCAGAGGAATCAGTACAATCATTATATCAGTTTGAAACAGTGAAATTAATGATAACTTTGGAAAAGATTATCTTACACAGAGTATTGCAGCACCTCCATTGGACATCATACATAAGCCTGTGGTGCAAGATACATTGTATCTTTTGAACTGTTTGTAGACAAGTTCAAATTACAGATAAATTAACAAAGAAAAATAACATTTTTGCAGGGAGGCTGTTAGTAAAATATGTAACTCTGACACAATTGCATCTTGGGAAAAGAGAATTCCACAGATAATAATGTTTTAAATAATGTTTTAATATTTATATGCAAAACTCTAATGCCACACATCAGTGATTACACATTAGAGTGCTGATCACTAGTGTGTCTTATTTAAATATAGCACTATAAAATGTATGTGGCTGTGGTCAGAAATGTAAACTTAAGGGATTTGTAAGTGACCAATGATATATGAGCAAATATCACTCTAAAGAATTGCTTCTGTCATGATCAAGTCTGTCTTCAGTAAAGATTAAGTCATAAATTATATTCAGAGAGCTAGCTTGACCTTCTGCATAAACCAGACTGCAAGATTGATTAAGATTATGAACTTCAGAAAGTGTGTAAGAGATATAATAAAACTCTACTTCAAAATGAACGACTGTATATAGTTTACAACATATTTACCAGAAGAAAATATATTTAGAAAAAGTAAAAATAAGTAAAAAAATCCATATTTTATATTTCCTGGACTAGCTGTTAGTAGTTTTATGCTTCATAGTAGATATTCACTTCATTTCCACTTTTAATAAAGAAAATTATGCAAAGTGGCTGCAGAGCAATACCATGGAATGTAAAAAACGCCTGTTAGAGATTCCACAAGGCATGTCATTTCCTTGTAATATCCCAACTGGAATAGTGCCAACTGAAAGGACAAGATGCACATTGTAGAAACAGACAAGCACTGACAGGAAAAAAAACTCAAATCTTCTTGTCAAAACTAAAGTACAAAGTACATTCAAAAACACATAAAAATCAACACACATTTATCTCAGATTCCAAGCAAACACATTTCTTTTATTTATTCCATACTTGTTTGCAGAATGTCTCTGAACATATCCACCATATAACAATCTTTGTTCTTTCCTACTGATGTCAACAAACTTTTCCAAATTTCCTTTCAGTATCTTCTTAATACCTTTAAAATCTCATAATAATTTGCTCTGTACTGAACACTGCCTCTTTTCATAAAGTAAAGCAAAACAGAATCTAGTCATGTCAAGTAATGCACACGAGTCTGTAAAAATATTGCTTCAGTTGTATATTATTATTGAAGAGACAGACTGAGATTTACTCTTGACTGCTTTGCGCATTTGAACCCTGTTCTATCAAGAGTAAATCTAGACATAACTTTCACTCTTCCAAATAATTATTCCTGTATCTGAAGTATCTGAAAAGGTTTTGCCACAGAAAAGTTAAAAGCCTTATAAATTCCAGTTCTGAACAAATGCATTTAATATTGATCACCACACATATTAGGAATGAATGGCTTTGGTCATTCAAGTGTTCTGTGTTGAACACCTGCTTTTTAAGTCCACATCACATCCAACAAATCTGTTGCAGAAAAGTGCATCCTTCAAGTACTTGTTGACATGCTTTTTCCTACCACAAAAACCTGTTTAATACGCATTGTAATTAATTTTATTTTATTTTAAATATGTTAGCTTGTGTAGAGAGCTGATCCCACTGAACCCATTTCAGTGTCAGCATGGGGAAAACACAATAGCTACATAGTAGTCACATGATACTTATATACAGTTTGAATGACAAAATGCAATAAATTACATACATTATATGCAAAGTGAACATTATAGTTGGCGAGGGAATAAAGGCAATAGATAAATGATATTTATATATAAATAAATAAATAAATAAATATGTGTGTGTGTGTGTGTGTGTGTGTGTGTGTGTGTGTGTGTGTGTGTGTGTGTGTGTGTGTGTGTGTGTGTATATATATATATATATATATATATATATATATATATATATATATATGAAACCAAGTAGAAATATATATATATATGTGTGTGTGTGTGTGTATACCCACCAAAATAAACCACAAAGGTTTTGGGCAACCATTAACAAACTTCTTCACCCAGGTCATTCCATTACACCAACCCCACAAGGCAGTGACCATGAGAATCCCAAGCAAACTGCCAATGCCTTGAATACCTTTTTCACAGAAGCCATTCAAACTCTTGCCAATCAGCTATCACCTGACAGCTTAACTTTGCTAACCTCAAGTACTAGCCCACTCCCTCCATTTCACTTGCAACCAGTCCCAACATCACGCATTCTCACCCTTATCCAAAAACTTAAACCAACTACCCCATCAGCTGACCAACTACCTGCTGAATATCTGCAAATAGCAGCCAAATCCATAGCCTATCCCATTTCCATACTGATTAACAAAACCATAATCGAAGGCATCATCCCAACTATCTGGAAAATCTCTCACATTATCCCCCTACATAAAGGTGGTAACTCCAAAGAATTGTCAAACCATTGCCCCATAGCCTTACTTTCTCCTCTGGCAAAAATAATGGAAAAATGCATCCACAGACAACTCCTAGACCACCTTATCCAAAAATAACTTGCTTTCTAAATGTCAATATGGATTTAGGCCATTCCACAGTACTACCACTGCCCTCATCCTTTTCTGACTGCATTAATAAAAACCGTAACAACAATATGCTTTCCTCTGCACTCTTTATTGACCTTTCAAAAGTATTCAATATGGACAACCATCAGATACTTTTAAATATCCTCAAATCCCTTTCACTAGATGCACTTTCTATAAAATGGTTCCAGTCTTACTTGGACAATAGACAGCAGGCTGTGCTATGGGATAATAATTTATCTACCCACCTCCCCATTACCCTTGATGTCCCCCAAGGAAACATATTAGGACCTTTGTTGTTCTCAATTTTTATTAATGATCGTCACTCATTAATTCCCCTAGCTACTTGTATTCACTATGCAGATGATTCCACACTAATATGCTCAGCCTCATCACCATCTGAGCTACAGTCCCTAACCCAAAAGGTATTTAATACAGTAGAACAATGGTTTACTCAACGCTGCCTCCTTTTCAACCTCCAAAAAACAAAACTCTTGATCTTCACTCCTACCCGGAAGTCCTTCACAGTAGATTTCACTGTCACATCTCACAATGATACACTCATATCTCCAATCCAACTATATGTATACCACATTTTTCACATAGGTATAACACACACTAAAGAATAGCTAGAGTATGTATGTGTGTATATATATATATATATATATATATATATATATATATGTGTGTGTGTGTGTGTGTGTGTGTGTGTGTGTGTGTGTGTATGTGTTTCTTTCTAAAGATCCTTGAGCAGTGTTTGGATGATCTGATATTCCTCTTATGCCAAACTCTCTTGTGTGGTCTCCATATATATATATATATATATATATATATATATATATATATATATATATATATATATATATATATATATATATATATATATATATATATATATATATATATATATATATATCTCAAAGGAAATAACCCCCTTTCTTAGCAATGTTAATAGCAATGCAAGTACTTTTGAAGCAGAAGTTCATAACAAACAAAAGGGACAATCACTAGAATGCCATCCTATATAATGAATCTAAAAGAGTTTAAAGAATTTTATATAAAAGAATTACAACCCTTTCTTGAATTAAACATAAATGAAGGATACTTCAGAAATCTATGTATGGGATGCATTAAAGGCATACATTAATGGAAGAGTGTTAACTTGATACAACAATAAAAGGAAGCATTGGGTCAAGCAATTAACTGAACTTCAAAAGGAAATAGATATTATTAAACTTAATATACAAAAAGGACATAGTTAATGAACTAATGATTTAACAATGAAATATAAAGACTATACTAAAATATTACATCACAAAATAATGATAGAATTAGAAAAAAATCAAACATTTCTTACTCAATGAATCTGAAGAATCAAAGGAAAATAGCAAATAGAACTAAGAAAGTTATTAAAATGAATCAAATAAAATAAATATATAATCCTAACATTAATAAGAAAGTCTCAGACTTAAAGAACATACTAGAAACATTTCAGTCACACTATCAGAAAATGAATACTAGCAACATAGAGATGAAATTGAAAGAAACAATTAGAAACTTCCTTCAGACTAATGTAAACCTTAAGATACAGAAACAACAGAGTAGACACACTGACAAGCAAGTAACAAGGTCCAAGTTCCAGAATCAAATTAAAAAACTGAAACCCAATAAAGCACCAGGAAATGACAACATAACACCAGAAATGTATAAGTTATTGTCCAAAGAAGCTAAACACTTATTGTTGAAGGTTTTTAACCAGGTTAAACAAAGAATATTAGTTCCACCTTCTTGAAAATATAGTTTAGTCTCACCTTTTCTGAAATCTGAAAAAAATGCCTCAGAATGTTCTCCTTATAGGCCCATTTCATTGTTAAATGTAGATTACAAAATGTTTATGGCAATACATACAGAGAAAACTAAATATATATTACCATCATTAATTGATCACGACCAGGCAGGTTTCATAAAAGATAGAAACACCTATGATAATATCAAAAGAATTCTTGCCTTGATAGATTATGTTGATTTAAGTAAGAGAGGGATGACTCTAGTGAGTCTAGACATCAATAGCATCTTTGATTCAATAGACTGGAATTATTTACTGGTGGTACTAGAAGAATATGTTTTTTCATAACAATTCATATTTTTAATTAAAACACTACATGAAAATTCTCTGACCTGCGTTAAGATTGGGTCATGTTTCTCTACTTCTATAACTATTACAAAAGGAACTAAGCAAGGATGCCCACTTTCACCTTTACTGTTTGCATTAACAGTTGAGCCTTTTGGTAACTATGTTAGAATGAACACAAATATTAAAGGCATAGTAAATACAATTATTTGCTGATAACATCCTGTTGACAATATCTGATAACAATAAATCATTAACTGAATTATTCCAAACAATGAACTTCTTTCAAACTATTTCTGGTCTTGTATTTAATGATATCAAAACTAAAATTTTATTAATTAACTCAAATAAAAGGGAATTAAATAATGACTTTGTTAAGTACTTAGCACCTGATAATAAAATGAAATACCTAGGAATCTTGCTAACTAACAACATTAGAGAAACAATAAATATTAACTATATTCATATACAAAGTCAAATAAAATCATTAATGCAGAAACGGAATAAGATGTTTTATACAATGGAAGAGATGTTGTATATAATTAAATAAATAATTTTCCCCAAATTGTTATACTATGTAGAATCCTTTTTCATCCCTCCTACTAAGAAAATTATACAGCAATACAATAAAATGATGATGAATTTCCTTTGGTTTAACAATAAGCCTAGAATCGCGGTTAACAACTATTTAAAAGGTTGGGAGAAAGGTAGAATTAATCTACCAGATATAGAGATTTATTCATTGGCATCTGTTACTAAAACAGCTACTCTATGGCTGAACTCAACGTATACAGCCAAATGGAAATTAATTAATGAATCTATATGTAATATCAGTAGTAATTCAGCTCATAAACAATATAATACAAATCCAACAAAAGTCTTTTATAATGTGATAAGAGATAGCATAATATTTAATAAAAGTATAAAAACAAAGTATATAATTGTTACTGAAACAATAATATTGTTTAGAAAATATATAAACATGAACCCAGATATAAAGACAGTTTTTTTTATATTACATCCTGTAACTTGTACACAAGAATGTATAACTACCTTTGATTCAAATGTAATTAAAGAGCTTAAAGAAAAATAAGTGATTTATTGGTATCAAATACTCAATGGCAATACACTGCTCTCAATAGATTAAATCAAAAGAAATTGTGGCTAGCAATACAACAAATAAGATGGTGCATCACAAATAATCTGGAATTGATGACATCAACGTTTAAAAATAATATTCCTAAGCTCATAGATCTTGTGATGCTTTTAATAAATAATACTTATAAAGGTCAAGGATATCTATCCAAAATTCACAAGACACTTACAGAAACAAAGAAATATAACTATACCAATAATAGTTATTAGAATTATTATAATCAGGTTAATCAAAAGGATCCTGATAAAAAAATGAAAAAGAAATTATCCTTTTATCACCAAGCCTTACCAAGTCGGTTCAGTGGAAACTATATGCATGGAAATTTCTACCTAGATCCTTTCTAACACCTCATAGATTAGAACTAATATATAAGAAACATATTGATTGTTGGAAATGTAAAACATGCACAAAAGCAGATTGGGAACATGTTTTTCATTGTCATTCACTGAATAAATATTGGTTTGAAATTAATTATTTCTTTCAAACAATTTTTAATGATACTTTTCAGTTAACAAATTCATTAGTTTTGTTTAATGCACCCATTCCACAATGTGTCCCAAAAACAAAATATCCATTACTGTGGAAATTGCTTGCCATTGCATGTAAAGCCATTACAACTTACTGGAAGAATAAAGCACCACCAACTTTTCAAGATTTCAAGAAAATCACAGTCTTCATGTCTCGAATGGAAGTAGCAACCATAAAGAAAAGAACTGATAAGACAACATCATGCATCATTTTTTGGCAGAAAGTTGAAATATTGGACAAAATAAATTGATCTGATTAGTCAGCATAACATCTTTAATGCAAACTGCATATTGTATATTGAACATGTGATGTTATCAATTGTATACTTAGGCAATTGTATATAGTTTCTTTTGTAAATACTTGACTAGTTGATTATGTTATATGTTTCACTATTTATGGTTCAATCTTTTTGAAGATATGGAAATAATTTTAATCAAAAATTCTTTGAGTAAAAAGCTTTTCTCCCCAGGCTTCCATTGCGAAAGGCATTATCTTGGCCCAATGGACTTTTACAGTTAACAAACTGCAAATAAGTAAATAAATAAATAAATAAATCGGAGGCATCCATTGCTTCCAACTAACTATAAGTGCCTGTTTTTGCTCTAATATTGCACATTTAATTTGTATTTGCACTCCACTGTCTGTTTGAATTGTGTGAACTATTTTTTGTCGCATTTTACTGTACTAGCTCAGCTGTAGCACAGCCCAGTTCCAAGTCCACTATTTCTGGGTCTGTTTTGTGACTTCTGAGCATCAACTTTAAGCCACCTTTGTTGGTGAAGGACATCTGCACCCTTGAGTGAGGAGAGTGCTGTCTGAGTCCCATCTAATTGAGGGTAATTGGAGTAGAGCTCAGAAGAGTATTCTTATTGGCTAGTTTGAGCTAAAAAGGTTATTTTCTTATTTTATTTAAGTCCCACGTTTGCACTTGTTTACATGTAGCGCTCCATCTTGTACTGCTGCCTAGCAGTGGTTACCATTGCTGGTTATAGACGCAAACATTTGGTTTGTTAAAATGTCCCTTTGCACTTTGCTTGTGGTCCTCCATTGGTTTCTCGTGGGCCTCCTCTACTGGCAGGTGGAACACTAAGCCTAACCTCAGAGGTACTAACATACCTCTCTCCCACTTGCCACTCCTAAGTGTGACCTCTTTTCCTGATCATGTAAATTTACCTATCACTATGGATGGACATTCTCCCACAGTTTCTCCAACCAGCTTGGTTGACATGGGCATCCTGAGCCAGTGTAACAACTGCCTCATGTTCACCAATAACTCTTTACTCCTAGTCCACACAAACACAATGTGTGAGAGATGCAACTTATTAAGAACCTTGAATCCATGTTCTCTCATACACCAGTCAGTACATATGACAATGAGCAGGTTCCCAGTATGCACACCTCACCTCCTACTCCACCCAAACCCACATCACACATAGCTACATATTTGGAAGTCCTCACCAGAAACATATCTAAACACCAGAGACCTTCCAAACACAAACACAAGCACACTACACATAATACTTCCTCTGCAGTACACATTACACATAATAGCTCACGGACCAGTGTCTTACTGGTCAAACCCTTAAGGCAAAACACAAAATTAAACATATTAGTCATAGGTGGTTCCATCATGAGACACTCTGATGTCCCTCTCACCAGGCTGGATAAGGAAAAGGTCACAGTCAGCTGTCTGTCAGGTGCCAGGATATGCCATATCACACATGCACTCAAGTCTGTCAACCACAGATACTGTTATGGCTCTGTCATAGTCCATGTTGGTGTGAATTATTTGAGACATACCTCTCTGGACTATATGAAGAGAGACATGATTGAGCTCTCGGACTATGTGTCCCAGGCAGGTATTTCCATAGCCTTAAGCAGCATTTACCTTCACCTAGGATGATGCTTCAATACAAACAGAAAATGACTGACTTCAATAATTGACTTCGCTTCTGGTGTCATTCTAAGGGGATCCCCTATCTGTCAGTCTGGGATGACATGATTGACAGACCTCAATGCTTTGCCAGAGATTGTCTTTATCTGTCACCCCTGGGATTTCAGCTACTGGGAAAAGCTCTTGTCACCCCCATACTGCCTTTTTTAGGCAGTGTCTCAAGGACAAAATTCCCAATGTAAAAACTCCATCTAAAAACAGCCTCAAGGTTATGCTGCTAAACGCTAGGAGTCTCAACACAAAACTGCACTCAATGGAAGCTGTCCTCACCTTGGAAGATGCAGACATTTGTGCAGTCACAGAGACTTGGTTCAAGGCTGTGGAGAGCACCCTAGCCATACCAGGTTACACCTCTCTCCACGCGTTCAGACCTCAAACTGAAGGCGTGAAAACTAATGGAGATGGTGTATCAAAATTCATTAAAGTTAAATACACTTCGACATTGTTTAAACAGTATGAATCCCTGGAGACACTTCAGCTGCAATTAACTGTGGGTAGGACAAGTCATTGCCAGCTATGGGACCCCCTCCATGAAACAGAATTCCCACTCTGCCTATTTGGATCTACTTGAGTCTATCAAGATACATCTGAACACCATGGTTTTGGACGACTTTACCCATTCAATAACCAGGTAAATTACTCATGCTCAAACTCACATGTCCAAAGGTTCCTCGACTTTGTTATCTCCAATGCCCTGGATCAGCTGGTTAACATTCCCACAAGGGGTGCCAAATTCCTGGATCTGGTGCTTACCAATATGGATGACCACTGTAGCATCCCCACTTTGAGGTCTTCCCTGGTGAGATCTGACCACAAACCGGTCTCATTTGAAGTAACTGTCACATCTGACCCCCCCCACCAGCAGCAACTAAACTAAAAAACTTCTCCAAAGTAGATTATAACCTCTTATGGTATGGCATAAATAGTTTCACTGCACCTCTTCCCTCTGATGGAACTGGCAGCTATGCTGAGCTCTACACCAATGCTTTATACAAACATGCTTATATATAAGTATACCTGCATTGACTCAGCTGTACCTGATAGGGCCAAAACAAGCTCCTTAAGGAAGAGCAAACCTGCCTTGTGGACAACTGTCATTAACAGGCTTTACAATAAGAGGAAGAAACTGCTGTCTATGAATAAGAGGGACCAAGCCCTCCTAAACTGGAAACACTCCCACCTCCGCTTAAAAAAGCAAATAAGACTTCTTGTGAAGTCCTCCAAATCAAACTATGAGTCCAAATTAGCTTCTTCAACAAAGGATACCCACAAGGCATTCTATAGTTACTTCTGTAACCTAAAAGTAAAGGCCCAGATTTCTGCCAAACTGGTAGTTAATGATACCACATATACTGAGCCTGTGGACATAGCTAACCTGTTGGCTGACAGAGTACGTGAAAACTTCATTCCCCTGTCCCCACCACACGTACCCCATGACATCCCTACCACCTGTCGCCTACCTTGTATCTCTAAAGAGCAGGTTATAAATGCCCTGTCTAAGGCCAAAAACACAGCATCTATGTGACTTGATAACATCCCAGGCTGTATCCTACATGGGCTCCAACATGAATTAGCAACAACATTGGGTACTCTTTTCAATTATAGTCTAAGCACCGGCTTCATACCAGCTGAATGGAAAACAGCCACCGTTATTCCCTTCCACAAAGGTGGTGCTTCCACTGACCCCGGGAGCTATAGACCTATTAGGCTGACTAGCCTTATCTGCAAGGCCATGGAGTGAATCATCATGGACCTTATCAACAAAAATATAGGTAATCTACAAACACTTGATCCTACTCAGTTTCCATTTGTCAAAGGGAAATCATGCCTGTTTAACCTGGTGGACGTCTTCAACAAGGCCCTGAACAAAGGGAAATCTGTGTATACAGCCTACCTGGACTTAGCTAAGGCATTTGACAATATTCTCCACTCAGGCATCATTGACAAACTTATCCAATTAGGCATCAACCCTTATATCATTAGATGGATTGCTAACTGGTTCACTGATGGAACTCATATAGTCAAAATAGGGGAATCCACTTCCAACAGCAGACCTGTAACCAGTGGTGTTCCATAGTAATCAGTCCTGGAACCTCTACTGTTTGGAATCTATTTCTCTGAATTACAAGCAAAAACTAAAGGTCTGTGGCTGACAAAGTTTGCTGCTGACTACAAACTGGGAGCTGTCATAGAATCTCTGAATGATGTCAACATCCTACAAGAGGGTCTTACACAAACAAATGACTGGTCCCAAAGTCATGGCCTTAAACTCAATGCAAAAATTGTATTATCATTCCTTTCAGTAAAAGCAATGTTCCTGTTAACTACCACATCAATAGCAACACCTTAATTATGCACTCAGTGGTGAGAGAGCTGGGCACACAGATTGACAGGTTGACAGCAACCTTACCTTTGATCACCATGTCTCCAGAGTGGTAAGAAGTACATTCTATATTGTTCATCTAATAATTAAAGGCATTGCTTCCAGAAGAAAAGAAGTTATAACCCTCCTGTACTCTTCCCTCATCAGGCCAATGGTTGAGTACAATGCCCTTTTGGGATGTGCCTTTCCAAGCACTTGCAGCAATTAGAGAAACCACAAAGTTTCCTCACAAGGAAAATTCAATGTCTTCAGCATCTGTCCTATGGGGATCATGTTAAATTACTATCACTTTATTCCGTTTCATACAAACTACTCATAGGTGATCTCTGCCCTGCATATAAGGCAATCTCTGACCCTGCTTTATTGGAAATGCTGCATACCATAAGTCACATGGTACATGGGTTACTCACTCTAAAGAGCTTAACCTGGTATGTGACATTAATGAAACCTGCTGGAGGGACAGAGTTGTCTCCCAGAGGTTACCACATCTTTGCAACAGACTCCCACTTCATGTCAACTAGATCACCTCTTTGGCCCTCTTCAAATGCAATCTGGACAATTGGGGGTTCCACCTGTGTCCCTCTTGGACAGGGAAGTAGGTGCTGTATATGGAAATAGAGGTTAAGAACTTGGCTAGGCTTGTAGGGGCCCTAGGGTCATTAGCCTAGTAACTTCCTAAGATCCTATGATCCTATGATGATAGCAAACTGGGACCAATTATCAAAATCCCATTTTTGATTTGCACACATTTATTTATTTTACATTTTTTTTTATTAAACAAGAAACACCTTTATTAAATTATCACTTATGATACAGGCAATCATACACTTATAAAAATGAAAACAAACAATTCTGACATAATTTTAGTTGCAAACATTATACATCAGTTATAATCTATCCAGTCACTGTCAATCAAACATTGCATAGTTCATTCAAATCCTGCCTTCTTTTAAATGTTATTCCTTGCCTGCATGTATTGTTCCCACAATTTCCATTTTTTATGTAATTTGCTCCTACCCTTCTCTAAAGATCCCAATTCCAGTTGTTTTATCTCTGTCACTATAATCTCTACTTCTAGTACAGTTGGTTTAGGCTTTGATATCCATTTCCTAGTAATTGCTTTCTGACAGCCACCATAATTAGACTCATCAAGGCCTTACTATGTTTAGGCAATGCCAATTATATATAATTTCCTTAGTCATACCAATTTGCACTCCCAGTATTTCTGATAGAGTAGTCTGCAGGGGATTTTTTAAGTCTGCCAACTCCTTATTCTCCCAGAAAATATGTCCCCAGTAACCCATTTCTTCCCCATCAAACCTCCAACATTTGCTCTCTACCTGAGGAAAAATTCTTTGGAGTCTGCTTGGGGTATAAAAATACCTATGTAAGCACTTTCAAGAAAATATTATATCTTCTAGACTTTGTTGCATATTTGAAAGACATACATATATCCCCCAATGTTTCTTTGTGAATTGCTTATCCAGTCTCTCTTCCCAATCCTTTCTAACCTCCTCTGATTCTTATAGCAATAATGCAATATTTTATATGCCCTACTAATTATTCCTTTTTAATAGTAGCTTCTGTTCTAAATTCTACTAAAAACTCTATCAGTTCTGGTCTTTCACGTAGGATCCCTCTATTTCTTTCTCTTTGCCTATACTCTGACGGATCCCACTCTGATACCAATCACTGATAGGGAAGGTAACCTCTAGCCTGCAGTCCAAGTAAATTCTTGGACTCTTTCCATTCTATTACCTTTCTCTCTCTAGGTTTCACCGAAAAAGCACTTTCGTTAAAGTGTGTTACAAAAACAAAACAAAACAAAAAAAACAATAAATCTATTTTTATGCAGGGGGCAAGCCACCCTGCACCCCCCTACTTTAATATTCTCACTCCGAGGTCGCACTGCAGTGGGGAAAGGAGAATTTTCCCTTATCCGCACTGTAGTGTGACCGGCACAATGAGCATACTTATTCGAAAGTACAGCTTCGGTGAACAACACTTTTGGTTAAGTATGTTCGTTGATTTCTGCTTCAGCAGAAAGTGCCATCGGGGATCAGTACAGATCCCACTCTGATACCAATCACTGATAGGGAAGGTAACCTCTAGCCTGCAGTCCAAATAAATTCTTGCACTCTTTCCATTCTATTACCTTTCCCTCTCTAATTGTTTGCTCCTAATACCTTGGTTCTTTTGCCAGTTTTCTACAATGAATTCCAGCCCCTTCTTGCCTATTGTGTGTATACCTAATTGCAGTCATTCCTATTGGCAGAATCTCCTTTCTCCATTCCTATGTTGACGTAGCTCTAAGAATACTTTCTGCTTGGTTATTGTTATTTTTCTTAAGAATCTGAATCCAGAATCACAGTCTCTTCGTGTTTCTTGAGCCCCCCCCCACCTCATTTTATCATCATCCTTTTCCACTTTGAATTATACATTTCTACTTGTGCTATGTAGGAGCCTTAACTGTGAAGCTCTGAAAATACCCCTTCAAATTGGTTAATCCTAGACAGCTTTGTTCTATTGGAAGAATCATCTTATCCAACTTGACTCTTGCCATCTTCCCCTCCCAGATAAAATCCTTCAGCTCTTTATTACTTCCTATCCACAACTTCTCATCTGGTTGATAAAAATATGCCTGACCTGTGTATAAAACTAAAAGGACTAAACATATTTTAACTGCTTGCATCTTGATATCCATGTCCATAAAACAGAGCTTGCAATTTCTCAGTTTTTTGTATTATCGTTTGTTTAGTCTCTTCCCACATATCCTCAGCTGCCACACCAGAATCATTTTTTAATCCACTCTCCTAAGTACTTCATTATATCATGTCCCAATAAATATGGATATTGAATCAATTTGTGTGCAGGTACATCATTTATAGCTATTGCTTTTGTTTTAGCTTCATTAATTCTGTATCCTGAAAAGATTTGGAACTATCTCAAAATGTTCCATAACACTGGAATGTCCTTTCTTGGTTTTATCAGGTATAAAATAATATCATATGCAAACAGAGCTAGCTTTTCCTGACTAACATGCCAATTGTATCTTTGAATTTCTGAGTCCCTTATTTTCTTTGCCAGTAGCTCTAAATATAATGCAAATAACAAAGGGGAAAGAGGATACCCCTGCCTGGTTTCACTGCTCAAACAGAAATTATCAGAGAGGAACTTACCCACTTTAATTATCGCCTCCAATCCCTCATATATACTTCTAATCAACCTTATAATTTTGTCAGGGAATGCAAATGCTTCCATTGTCCTGCTCAAAAATGCCCAGCTTACACTGCACATGCTTTCTCTGCATCAAGACCCACCAACAACTTAGTATTTTCTTATATTTTGCTTCCCTCTAGATCATCAGTGTTCTGTTAATGTCAAATGGTTGTCTTCCCTCCACAAAACCACATTGATCCATATCTATCTACTTTGGCATCATGTTTGTCATTCGTTTAGGCATTATAGACATAAACACTTTATAATAATGGTTTAGGATTGAAATGGGCCTCTATGAAGCTGGATATGATGGGTCTTTAACCTCTCTAGGTATTATAGCCACCACTGCTTTCTTCCAGGATGTTGGTACTTCTCTTCCTCTTAAAATACTGTTAAACAAAACCTTACAGATAGTTTTTTCCCCTCCTAGCTTGCAAACTTTCACACTTCCGAGGGAATACTATCTATTCCTGGGGCCATTTCTCTGGATTGGTTATACATCACCAATTTTATCTCATCTCCTTCTATCCTAATTGTTAGTAATTGAGACTCATCTACCTCTAAATTTGTCATATTTAATTCTTTCATAAACAATTCCATTTGTACCTTTTCTTGATTTCCATATGTCTCTGCTTTATACAGATTTTCATAGAATTTCCAAAATATTTCTAATACCTCTTCAGAATCTCTTGTTACCTTCCTTGTTATAGGCTCCCTAAGCTTGGCGACAACCCTTTCTACTTTCTGTTGCCTGAGTCATTGTTCTAAAAGTTTTTGTGCTTTGGAGTTATTATTAAAACATAGTTGCATAAAAGCAATATTTCTAAACTTGTCTATATTATCGAGGTAATCCCTTATTTTCTGTTTAGCATTCTGCAATTGCTCCTCTTCTTGTTCTGTGAGATTCTCCTTATTCTGCAATACTTTAACATTAGTCAGTCCCTCTAAATAATTTTTGTTACAGCTTAATCATATCTCTCTTTCTTTCATTTCCACCCTATTTTTAAATTCCACTTTAATCTTAATCTTATCTCATTCCCTAGCTATATTTTCAGAAGAAATGTTTTTCATCTCTAATAACTGCTGAATAATTTATCAGAATCTCATTTTGATGCTCATATTCTCCTGCAAGGGCTGGCTCAACCAAATGCCTGGTGTATTAACTGTGAACTTACCCTTAACTCCAAGAAATTTAGCATACTTATGATATAGATAGCATTCCACGTAAATGAGACATAGTCATCAAGGACTTGGGTACATATGGTGAAAACATTCTCTCCTTTGACCACATTTTGGTGTTGGTTAGACAATCCTTTTACCTTGCACAGCATATCCTTCATGGCATCTCCTCAAAGTTCAAAGACGTTATAGTCACAATTTTTTCATCTCTTATTAGGCTCATCATTGAATATAATGAACCTTTGGCATGTACCTCATCAAACACCTAAACCAGTTTGAGAGACCTCAAAGTTTTCTCACCAAGATATCTCAGATCTTGGTACTCCTAGTTACTCTGATAGACTAAAAGCTCTGTCAGTCTACTTTGTGTCATACAAACTCCTGATGGGTGAGATCTCTAACTTTCCATGATATGAATGACCTGGCACTCTTCGAACTCCTTCACCTAAATAACAAGTGGTAAAGCAAATGCCCGTTCTAGAAACCTAAACCTATACTATCACATCAACATAACCAGGAGGTGTGACAGATACCCAATCCATTTCTGGAACAGACTGCCCTTACCTGTGAAGCAGAGCGCTTCCCTAGGAACCTGTAAAACCTCGAAGACTGGAAGGATGATCACAACTTTTCACCAGAAATATGTGGAAAAGTCATTGTAATGGGGCATTGCTAGTCTTCCACCAGTACTGGGTGGTGTGGTTAAGCTTCTCAATGATCTGTTTTGGCCATAAGCTTAATAACAAACTATGAACCTGTTGTGATAGTTAAGGCCTACTTGGCCCACTTAATTTCTCCATTTCCTTATCTTATTGACTTTTTCTTCAGAACAGGATAAGAACTGCATTTTTTTTGACAATTACAGCTGTTAATGAATCCCAGGGAGTGACATGATTCAGATATGCAATGGGGCCTACAAAAATGCCTACCTAGCAGTGTCAGTGGCCATGTAAATGTGCAGAAAAGCACAAAAAACCAATGTAAGCAAAACGGCTTGCCTGTGAGCAAACCTATTATGCAAGCATGAGCGGACATCTTATATGAAGTAAGGGCAAGTTGATTACAAGAATTAGGAAGCAGGAGGTGTTAAATGGGGAGAATGTACATGGTGCTACTGCAGACATAAATAAGAGGGCATGGTAAAAGGAGAAAATGTACTCAAATAATGCAGTCAAGTGTGTTTATGTTGAAAAGTAACATTTTTAAAAAATAAATACTTCCATACTAATGTAATAATTAATCAAGTTCACAATTCTTGATCCATGCACACAACTGAAAATGCACATGCTAACAAAGGATGTGAAAGGGACACAAAGCAACATTGTTACAAAGGGGAGTGAATGTGATATTAGTGTTGATAACTTGCTGAGTTGAGATAAGAGTCAGCAAGGGCAGCTGATACATTAGACGTTATTCGCAAAGACTGCAACTATTGAACACAATATGTATATACAAGGAATGTTTGTGTGACAACCAGCAGTACTGTTGTATTCTTCACTTCAGCATGTATAAACAATAAGAAATGAGCCCTACTGCTGTTGTGTCATGCAATTCAGAAAGGAACATGTGTTTGCCATTTGTTGTTATTTGGCAAACATGGAAACGGGTATATTACCTTGAAACATATTAGACAATCATGTGCTGTATACATATGTACTTCCTAAACAGTAATATAAAACACTTAATATATAAAAGTGACAAATAACAATACAGATCTGATAACATTTCAGTATTTCAAGGACTCTGTGTGTAACTGAAGTACATCTACTACATGATAACCAATGTGCAGGAAATTATAGCAAATAGCGGCATAACAGCATGTGAACAACACAAACAAACAAACAAACAAAAAAAAGAGTCCTAACACAGGCCCAAAAACACTTTATGATGATCTTGCAACATGTCATACAGTAAGAAATGTTATGTAAATCCTCATGACCTATAAAGCTCTACAATGTGAAGAAAAGTATTACAGTAATATATAAATGTTTGAATGAAGATATTCAGTACAGATTATTATTATCTGGAAATTATATAAAGTAATCTCTGTGAACAATTAATGATATATTTCTACATTTACATCCTGCCAGAGTCAAACACATACCAGGAAAAATATTAGAAAGGTAGAAAGAAATAAGCCTACTGGGCAGGTCATGATGAAAACACTTAAAGGGCTTACAGCACTCTCATATTGTAATGGGTATGGATCCTGTACCTTGGATGGTGACCCACAAAGGAAATACCATGCCTTTACAACATGCCCTGTCTTGAGAGATGCTACTGACACCAGGGAATGCCATTAGCATGCTATCAATGTAGGTACTGGGTAAACCTGCTGCCCATTACCAGTTCCCGCCACAGGTGGGCAAGACTGGCACATCTGATGATAATCTGTGTTCACAACATGGGCCAGACACCCCAGGTACAGTTCCACATGTCACTGTACATGCATGTGGGACGTGTGTACATCCCAGACACCATCCATGTCATGGACTAAGGAACACATATATGGCAAGCGATGCACAGCATTGGCCACACACAATAGTCACCCAGGTGACTGGATGGGGGATACAATAACCACCTTTGTGGGCAAATGCAGACACTACAGCCCTGAGCCACAATGCAGACCATTGTCTTGTGGCCTGATGCCAAGGTATACCCATTGCCTAGCCTTGTACAGCTGTGTGGCACAGTCAACCACCACATACCCATGCAGACATGCACACATGTATGTCAGTACTGGTACCCTGTGTGTTTGTGTGTGTGTTGTATGGTGCATATGTTCACATTCACACTCCCTAAAACCACCATAGGTATACTGAAGCATGCTGTCTGATGTCAGACACCTTCCCATACCCTTTGCCCATACAACCCCCATATGACCCGTGTGGTGCATGTGATACCTGCACAGTGATGTGTTGTGGCAATCCCACTACTGATGAATTGTAATTCTGGCCCTGCCAAGTGTGCCAATGTGTGTGTGTGTGTCCCTGTGAGAGTGTAGCTGTGTTGATGCTGGTACCTGTTCATGCGGAGAGACATATGTATATCACCAACCATATAGCTACCGTATCTCTGTTGCAGATCTCATTCACCATCACCTATATGTTTTGAGGGCTCCACAGCAGGTAACCCATGTGGCACATCCAATAACTGCATAGAACTGTGATAGCACTACATAGTTGTCAGGGGTTTGATACCCTGTGCTGGTAGGTGTGTGACACAAACATGCTTAGGTTTTACTCTCCCACCCCTCACTGATATGTCTTTGCCTCTGTCTTCCTCTCCCACTTCCTCTCTGCTGGATGTGGAGACCTACACCTGCTTTGCTTGGCAGCAGCATGTGTATTTTAAGTGATGCTCATGATCAGCTGATGGCCTCTGCATGAATTACAGCCCTCCCCTACCTGATTGCATGTGGAACAGCTGTGGTAACATTCCCATAGCCAATTGCATGGAAACACACTCCAATATCTAGGAACATCATGTTGGTGTTAGCCCTTTTCATTCACTGTGAACAGGAACTAGATCTGTTGTTTGGCAAACAGCATCTCAGATGGATTGGGGATTTACCTCTAACAACATAATCTGTGGAAACAGGGCAACACACAGGCGGGGGATGTGCCTGACCTGACTACAGACTGTAAGTGCTGCTATACTTCATTTGGAGTACTGTTGGTTTAACAGTGTGTGTGTGGATATGACTGTCCTACATGTCTCAGTAACTGCCATTTCAGTTCCAAGTTTATGAGGAATCCCCATCTGCAGGCTCATCTGCAGACTGGGCAGTGTGTTGTGCCTTTAGTTTTATGTGTTACCCATGCAGCATCTATCTGTGGACTGCAGAAGGTAGTGTGAAGACTGCAATCCGTAGATGGTGAAAGCCATGACAGTTACTGGCTTCATATCCCTCATAGGACATATGTTGCAACAAACCATGTTACAACAGTGAATGTATGAAGTTATCACAGCAACATGTCATTATTGGCCCTGTGTATGTGCTTCCAGCCACAACTGTGTCAACCTGTGTACATATGTCATGCATGAAGTGGTGCATATGTGCTGTACACCATAATTAGTGTCATCGTATCTGATAACAAGCCAATGAGATATCAGACTGCTACACATGTTATGTACAGCAGGGGTTATATTTGATGACATAACCTGGACATTTTGTGGATGTTTGTGCCGTACCGAGGTCTATGTACTTATGGTAAATGTCGACAGTGTGTGTATTATTAATATGTACTTTAGCCTGTGTACAGTCTGTGGTAGATGTCATTGTTCTAGGTCTTGTCCTATCTGATGTTACACGCTGCTCCACTGTATGGTACTGTATTGGCGTACATGTTTGTAGGGCCATACACACACACATGTCCCATACTACAGACAGCCATCAGACCAAACTGTGTAGCAGCCCAGTATATGTAGGGTCAGTCTGTGAGTGGCACATATGAGGATGGTGTCGAACAGATAGTCCATATACTGTAATATTATGCTAGCTTAACATATGTGGCTGTGGCTGTCTTCAGATTGGTTGTGGTTATGCACTTTCACACAGGTGTATCTTACCCTGTACTGTGACATGCCTGTAGAGCCTGCTATATATGAAGGTACATGTGCATTCCCCCATAGGAGATGTAGGCCAGTGTTGAGCCAGTCTGCCTGTAGCCTGCACAATGCATTGTTACATGCCTAGCAGCTTACTGCACTTACCCAGTGAGATGTCATGTGCAGATACTTGCCAAATGTACTGCTGCCAGGCCTCCTTTAACAGTCATGCATGTCAGGCAGAACAGTGGTATACTGTACAGATGTATGTCAATATCTAGTGGGTAGTATGTGGCCATGGCACCCCTGTACCAGCAGTTATTATGTGTCAGGCCAGACAGGGGTGTGTGAATGCATAACCTATGGTGGCAAATGTATTCCAGTCGTTATGTGTTATACCCATCTACTTGGCTGTCTACATCCATATTGTCAGGCATGGTACACATGTTTAGCACTAAGGGGTTATGTGTATGCCTCTGGACTGTACAGAGTGTGTCAGAATGTCCACATATATTGGCCAATATCTCTGCTGCAGTCCACAGGGGCATTATGTGCTAGCAGCGGTACTTTACTATGATGTCCTTAGGATGTCTGTCAGTAGCCAGTGGCACACATGTTATAAGCAGATGTGACCTCCAACACACACCATATCTGTGAAGACAATCCCAATAACAGTAGCAATAGTCTACTAATATACCTGCTATACATACCTGACATCCCCTTGACTAAGACTGTGGGACTATAGAGGCTGGGGTAGGGCTACACTCCATGTCCAGGGCATATGGTGGAAATATATGTACATATTATTATCCAGATAACCATATATATATATATATATATATATATATATATATATATATATATATGATTACACATGTGTAGTGCTTCCAATTACCACTGTCATGGCAACCACCTACTCTAAACCCCTACATCATGTGGGTGTGGTCCCTTTACATTACCTGTGTGATGGATATCCTTCCTGTGTGTGGGCATCAGTGTTACAGACAGCATGTAGCAATACCTGTTGCAGGAGAACCAACACACTCAGGGCAGCTACATATTTGTAGGAGGTTCAGGAACTACAGACAGACTATGAAGACTATGAGTAGAGTTGTGTTATAGTTTGTGTAGTACTGGTGTTACAGGGTGTGTGTGTACATACTAGTTTACCTTGGAATGCAGTCTGTCTGCATAGCTCTCAACTGTAGGCCTATCCTCTTGGTGGCCAGAGGTGTGCCTATCATGTGTTGTCTGTCCACCACACAGGTTCTGTGTCAGATATTTAATTGGCAGTGTGTGTGTTGAGTGCTATCAGTACATGGCTACATCCATTTCTGTTTCTAACCTCAATTCCCTGACTAAGGGTATGTTGCAGACTATCCTCTAACACCAGCAATTTGCTTAGTGTATGGCAACAGTTTTCCACATTTGTGCCTGTGCTCCAGCCTCTGTCCTCCACCTACATACCAAGCTTTGGACATATGATATGCTGTTGGGGGTTGTTCTGTAGTGGGCTGTGAGTATATCGGTTCCCTATTAGAAGACCAAGAATGCATTCTTTCGAATGCGTCTTGGTCTAACTCAAAAGCCTGAAATGGCAAAATATTGAAGTGGCTTTTAAGCAAATTCTTTTCCTGGGAAAAGATTTGCTTGTCCGCTTCGTTACTTTGCTGTTTTCGACACTGTAGTGCGGTCTTGGAGTTGGTATATTTAAGTAGGGGGGGGGGTGCTTTTTTTTTTTTTTTTTTTTTTTTTTTTTTTTGTTGGAACAGTGATTTTTTTCCCTAGGAATAAAATTGCTGTTCTTACAGTTCGAAATTGTAAGCTTTCACTTACATAGGATCGATTAATCAATGTTTGTTTTTTTAAGCATTCAGTGATCTGATATAGACCCTATACCACACTGCCATTGCTGCTATCAGTCCACTGCTGTTGTATCCCCCACACATACAATGGGGCTGGGGCCATATATGTGTGGGCGTCACCTACACAATACATGTGTGCTCTTATGCACTCCAGAGGCCAGTGTATGTAACAGTGGTATATGGCCCTGTATTATTGAGTCTGGGGGGACGGGGCAAGCACCATAAATGACTTAGGCTGTTACAAAATGTGGGGGTATCAGGGGTGAGCTGCCTTAAGATATCTGGATGTACAGTACCCTATACTTCACCTATATTTACATTACTTAAATAAATTGGGTTAATGCAAGCCTACTGCCTCCTGCCATACAGACTGTTCTGTGTGCTTGTGATGGTGTCAGTTATGCCTTGTTATGTAAGTTACAACCCATTTGGTCACATGACATCTTTACCACCTAGTGATTTTGTACAAAGTGTAGACAGAGGCTGCTGAACTATACACCTGCATTACATACTGTTGATTGTTTTGTATCCCGTGGCCCAGTCTGTCCTCACTATTGTACAATTTGAAGGGCTTGGCCTGGACAGCAACAGTTGTGAACCTTTCCAGACTACTGTATTAGTATAACTGTTTCACAGTAGCATTACTCTGTTTATATGGATGTCAGTGTCTGAACAGCTATGTGACATGGCATATAGAACTGTAATAGCACACAATTGAAGGTTTTCCATTTCTGCAAACCTGTGTGTGGTGTTTTTTCCTATGACCCCTCTGTGGGTATATGTAGCAGGCAGCGGTTGTCACTTGTATGTATGGCCCATACAGTGTCCAGTTGTTCAGGTGTTAACTGTAGGCATAGTAGCTGTTCCATATTGTGTGCACCTTCTACATATGTATCTTACTGTACATATATCTGCGTGTGTATGTGTAGTCACATGTATATCTATGTATATATATATATATATATATATATATATATATATATATATATATATGTGTGTGTGTGTGTGTGTGTGTGTGTGTGTGTGTGTTTGTGTATGTATATATATATATATATATATATATATATATATATATATATATATATATATATATATATATATATATGTATATATATATATATATATATATATATATATATATATATGTATATCTGTATCTGCATATCTGTGTCTGTGTACCTGTATCCTGGGGATGTTGATAGCTTCCACATTTTACATTTCCTATGGGAGGCAGACTGTACTGCATGATATGTTACCAATACCAGCCTGACGTCATACAAGTGGGATGTAGTACTGTTAACATCTTATGCCCATGTCGTGTCAGGTCCTGGTTATGAGATCTGCAACAGTTGGTAGTGTATTGCAGGGCAGACATGTTTGGCTGTGGGGGTGGGATGCCTATTCATACAAGATGTGTAGTGTGTAGGGCCTCTCATCCCCATTAACAGTGCATGTGGACATATGTGTTTTTGTTAATCTGCCATTGCTATCTACAGATGTATTGCCATATATACCTATATAAATATATATATCTGCTTACATATATATAACTATGTCCGTATATACCTACATAGATCTATATCTGCGTACACATATGTAACTTACTGTGTATATGTAGACATATTGGTATAGACACATATATCGATGTAGGCATTTGCATGTATATATGTTCATATATATTAATATATATGTATATAGTTTTAGAAAAATATATATATATATATATATATATATCTACATATATGTAAATAAATATATATATATATATATATATATATATATATATATATATATATCTGTTTAGATATTAATATATTTACACACACATGCATCCAGATGTTGTTATACATTCTCTGTACTGTTGCATGCCTGGACTGGATGATATGTTTCTGAAAACATCAGATGTATTTATATCTGGCATGGCTTAGTGGTAAATCACTTTGTCTATAGGGTTCTGGGGTCGAGCCTTGTAGAGGTTGTTTATTTTGTTGCTGGGCAGAACATGGACCATTGGATACACAGTGATTAAGGCACTTTTAAGCAGTTGTAAGTGGATTTGTGTGGGTTTGCGTGGAGGTAAGCACTGCTAACTTCTGGTTACAACTTCTTACTTTCAGTTAGCTTCTACATTGCTTAACCAGTGTAGGCATTGATTACCACTGTGCAAACAGGCTTAAACCTGCTTACTGCTGCTTAAAAATGCTTACTTCCACTTACCTCCGCGTTAATTTCTTTTAAAGAAAAGAAGAAAGGGTTGATAGGAAAGTGGTGAAAAAAGTGGCAGAAAGAGATAAAAACTGTTTTTTGAAAATAGCCAGGCATGTGCAGGAAGGCTGTAGGGAAGGTCCATAGCTGCCAATTTCGTCTACAGCAACAGCTGTGCATATACACTAAATTTGGAGGTAGATTTGGACACTTAAACCCTTGGGTGTGGGTGAGGACAACAATAATAAGTTGTGATGCCAATTAGACTGGATCACATGTATCCAGTGGACAGGTGTGCGAAATGGACTGCTATGTATGGGGAGAGATTTTTTTGTGGGAACAGATTGCCTTTTTTTTTCTTTTTCAGGTGAGAGTGGGTTGTTGGGGAGGGGTAGTAGGTATATTTGGAGAAGTAGATTGGGTAGGTTAACAGACAAGACAAACAAGACACATACAGTGGCGGTATATGACACATGTGGGGGGTAAACACCTTGGACGGGGAGAGGTGTTTGGAAGTCGCAAGCCCATGAGTCCCCAAATGGAAACAGTGGGACTGAGGTTCCCACCCATGGGCAGTCACAACTGCACCTTCACGGCCCAAAAGGTGGCTGTGCTGGGGCTGGGTAGGAGGGGCAGGCTCACCCTCTAATTGCACCACGCAGCCCTCAAGCTGGCGTAGCTGGTCTTGAATCTCCTTATTGAGCTCCCTATGCACAACAGCCAGGACCTGATGGTGGGTGACAGGTATCTCTCCACCTCCACTCCCAGGGGGGGCTGAGTCCCATCCCCTGAGGTGGTTCCACCCAAAGGTGGTACAGGGCCAATGGAGGAGGAGGTCCCAGGCTGGGCCCCAGACATGCTGGTACTTGGTGCCATGGCCTGCTGAGGTGGGACAGGTAAGTCTGCTGGGACCGGCCTTCCCATACGAGCTATGGTGTTGCAGTTTTAAGAAAGATATCAGTTAGTCATAGTCAACAGCATTCAGGATTAGTTATAACAGCATGCATAGGTATTCCCATTAACCCAAGACACCAGTTTACAACAGTTGCAGATAAAGCAGAACACATGCATATATGGGACAACAGTGGCCATTACAACAGCATGCAGGTTTCATTGATGGCAGCAGGCCACCAATATGGGAGTATTTTATCATGGCACATGCATAGAACCAAATGTGAATATTTATAAACCAATAGGACATATGTTTCAACAATAGTTTGGAGTGTACACATACCCATTGAGGTGTGTAATAATGTTATTGTTGCAAATATGGAGGTGGTGAGAGAGAGTGGTCAATTAACAACTAATATATCCCTGTAGTTTTCATAACTTTATTAGTCATTGCAGTAATCTGTCCCTTACATGTATTATTACACTACCCAATGTCCTTACTTTGTACAATGGTATGTTTGTAGATTAGTATATGCATGGACTGTGTCTTACGTATAGTCTACACCTCTTACCTTTTATACCTGCTGAGAAAATCATTGCTAACACTACCTGACAATTTCTACACATACTCTCAGATACCATGCTTGTAGACAATTATATACGTGGCCTGTGTTGTACCTAAAGTCTACACCTCTTACCTGTTATAGCTGTGGAGAAAATCTTTGTTAACACTACCTGACAAATACTACATATACTCCAAAATTCCATGTTGATGTTATACACAACAATCCATTATTGTACACACTCTGGTCAAGACTTGACAGGATGCAGGTGTTAATGTGACATATTTTTGAATAGCTGTCATACACTTTGGGTGAGATGCTACAATGACAGGTTTGTTTCCATATGCATTCTCTTTTTATGTTCAGGTCTGACTATCCATTATATGTCAATATAAGCTGCCTAAATTTCTTGATCAGCACACTGATTTGTCAGGGGAACAGGTTACCGGGCAGCAGATTTGGGCCATTTATCTGGACATGCTGGACAGATCAGAACAGTTGAGAGGTATGACTATGCATACAGCTTACTACCTGAACATTCTGCCACAGTCTGTACAGTTGATGGTTATGTTTATGCTTACAGCGTACTATCTGAACATTCTAGCAAAGTCTGTACAGTTGTTGGGTCTAATTATGAATACAGCTTTCTATCTGAACATTCTCACAAAATCTGTACTGTTGTGGGGTATGATTATGCATACAACTTACTACGACTCCCGGGAATCGAACCCCTGCTGTGTGTGGTAAAATATTACAGTTGACATCACAATACACTGTGCTATCAGGGAATTGGTGTAAAGTGTTACAATGGTTTCTGTCTAAGTCTCCCTCAGTTGTTCTATATGACTGACCTCTTGGGACTTCCAACATTGTTATACTGAAATTCCTACACATTTTAACTGCATTCAACAGTGTGGGAACACTTCTTAATACAACAGTACTATTTATAGAATTCAACACTACAGCAACATATGAAAGCAGGATGTACACAAGCACTCCAGGGGTTATACTTTTATTCACAAGATATTGCACCTTTATTTGCACACAACCTATATGACACTCATCCTGCCATATTGTCTGGTTTATTCAGTACATCCCATACACAATACACTTCTTTACTGGTACAACACTTTCCAGAACTGTTATATTTATTTGTTATGACAGTACATGCAGGAATATTACTAACCTGCCTCGCGAAGCAGCCTTTACAGCCTAGCAGCATGGGCTTGCTGGTTCGCAGCCCACTAATCTGCAGCTGTCAGAGAAATACAGTGATATTTAACTATTATCTATCCATAGTATGCACAAGCTAGGCAGTCATTATCTACATAGTAGAATGGGTACTTAGTGCTGGGGCATCGGCCATCTGCATTGCTTCGTGGATCCACTGGTCCAAGAGATCACCCATCCACCACTTCAGGTCAGCATGGTGATACCTGACCTGCTCACTAGTCCGGGGGATACCAGTGGCACTGGTGAGGTCACGGGCTAGACTGTCCCAGGCCTCCACTTTATACTGAGAGCCCTGGTACTGGCCCTGCAGTAGTGTCTCCTCATGGTGTTTTACTAGGAGCCATACCATGAATCTGGACTCCTGCGTACCCCACCACTGCGCTCTAAATCAAATGCAACCAGTTATGGGAATTATTGGCTCCTGTGGGGTTTAAATACACCTGATTTCCCACACTTTTTCGTGATTGGATGGTTTTGAAAAGGCTAATGTATGGGCACACCTGCTTACCTAATGTTGGCATTGTTTAAAGGGCATACCACTGGGCAGATTGAATTAGCCGGCCTACACATTGCTTACCGTAAGCCGACCTGTGCAATGCTTAGCATTGCTTAATATGTAATAAGCATTATATTGTCCTATTGACATTGATTTATAATTTGTTACATGTTATATCTGTGTCTGGTATCTGTGATTCATGTGTAAGTAGACTGTATGGGGTCCTGGGGACTTCAACACTTTATTACAATAACGCCTGACATCTGGCCTTACTGCAGTACTCCAGTTCACATATTTATGTTATGTAGCAGGTTATACAACATCACACTGTACATAGATTCAGTTCACATGTTCGGTTTGATTTTCCTATGGTGAGGATTTGTTTGCTGAAACCTCACTCATATGCATTGCTATGATGGCTTAATGGTTAACTACTGTGACTGTAGTGTGCAGGGTCTTGAGTTCGAGCCTTGCAGAAACTATTTATTTTGTTGCTGGGCAGAACATCGGCCATTGGGTACAGAGTGATTAAGGCACTTTAAAGCAGTTGTAAGCGGGTGTGCATGGATTTGCACGGAGCTAAGCAATGCTAACCTCCGGTTGCAGTTTCTTACACTCAGTTAGCTTCTACTTTGCTTAATCTGTGCAGGCAATGCTTACCCCTGCGCAAACGCACTTAAACACACTTACTAGTGCTTATATATGCTTACTACTGCTTATTTGTGCTTAAACCTGCTTACTAGTGCCTTATTCATTATGACACTGACTCACATGTGAATTTAATGCAGTACTCCAGTTCACATTTAAATGTTATTTAGTAGGTTATACAGCAAAAAAATGTTAATATACATATTTCACATGGAAAATGGAATGTGCTGCAGTGGGACTCAAACCGGGAATGCCTACTCATTAGGTGGATGCTCTGCCCACTACACTAGTGCTATACTGCTTCATTTGCATATATCTTCCTTGTTATCCTCTTCAGTCTTTTAAGCTGCTTTAACTGAAGCTAAGAGATGGGCACACCCGCGCACCTACAGATAGCTTTAATCGGTGTTTAAAAAAAATAAAATGAAAGGGTTTCTTTATTTACTTTTTCAGTACTGTTGCTGTTGTACACATGGGGAATTGTTGGTGGGGATATCCGGATACCTATGAGCGATCTCGTTCATCTCAACACTTTGTGCTTTTCTACATTGCAGGGGCATGTTTATTCTGAGAGCTCTGCTTTCAGACACGCCCCCTGCACTCGTACACACTCTGTGTAAACCTAGAAGTTCGGGCAGTGCGTCTTCATTAATATGCATGGCACGCTGCCATCCTGCTCCTAAACGGGCGTTTCTGTGCAGGACTAAACTAGTCCTGCACGGAAGATTAGTGAATCCGGGGGAGTGTCTTTTGCCATCAAGAATCTCAGAATAGTCCATTCAGTCTCTTAATGTTTCACAAATGAATGCCACTCTAGGAAGCATTTTGTTTAACTGCTTTCTGTCTCTTTCTCTGTCACACACCTCTCATAAATGTGCAGACACATACACACACACACACACACACACACACACACACACACACACACACACACACACACACACACACTCATTCTCCTTCTCTCTCTCTCTCTCTCAGTTATATCTCTATGACTAGTGTACTAATACAATGTATTGTATATAATATAGTAACTAATACAATAATATGTGTGTGTGTGGGTAATGTACTGGTTATTTAAAAAGTATTTGCAATAGAATTACAATATTCTAATCTCTGGGTAGAAGATTACAGAAATGCAGTATACAGTGTCAAAACATTTCTTTGTGCAATAAAGATGTGATAATTTAAGAGTTTTCTGCAAACTCTTGGGTGCTTCATATTTTAGAAGAAAAGTAGAAATATAAAACACAATGCTGAAAAGATACACTTGCAACATGCAATGGCATACAAATGATTGCCTTTGTTTCCTAGGAGTTTCCTTTAAATGACAGTGACAACTATAATTAGGAAAGAAAATGTACAAAAAGTTTTGCTCTTTATTTTATTTTAATAAAGAACAAGTGCACACTGTTTAAGCAGTGGTCATACTTTCTTAAGACAGATGTTGGGATGAGATTTGAACGTACTGCCTATAACTTTACCAGATGATGCCACTGTAACCGTGGTACAAAATAGCTGCAAGTATTTCAGGACCTGGTTCTCTTCATACCCCCCCCCCCCCACCATCATGCACAAATCATTTAAATCTGATCTGTTTTATAAGCAATGAATAATCTCAGACTATTGATAAGTTGCTTTGTTAACAGCCTCTAGAATGCTTGGTATACAGTGCTATTTTGACAAGACAGGCAGATATATAACTGACAGTTAAGAATGGAAAGCATTCTGTCATAAAATTCTACTTGTGTCAAAACTGTTTTTAGATAATGAGGGATAGTAATACACCATGTCAAATCTGATGAAAAACATAAAGGGTCAGTTGGCAATCCTCCTTCTGAACAGTTGTAGTATATATTCATGGAAGTGAAAGCCAAAAGAATGAAACATTTAGACTGCCAAAGAAAGTCTGCTGAAGAAGTAAGACCCAGACATTTTTAACAAATGATTGACTTTGGCTGGTATATGTTATTAGATTAGGCTGCTTTTTTTTTCCTGTTACCAGTAATTGTTATATATAAATGACCTACTACATTCACTCATTGCTGGTAAGAATGGTACTGTGGTGTTGATAATGGGGAACCTGAATGGACAATTCAGGACAGAGAGAAGAGAGAACAGGATATGAGGACTGCCTAGATCCACATATGTGGGGCAACAGGAATAAAGAAGGTGAGGCTATTCTAGACTTCTGTCTGTTAAATGGCTTGATGGTAGCCAACCCATGGCTCAGCAAGAGCAAAAGTCACAAGATCACATACAACAGTGGACCACATGCAATTCATGTAGACTTTCTCCTAGTAAGTAGAATCAGTGATAGCAAACTCATCCTGAGTGAATCAGTTGGCCTACAGCATAAACCACTGGTTTCCACAATCAGCTGCAAGCAGTGGTCAGAGAATGCTCTTAGGTCAACAATGACTAGACTGAAGACCTGGTATTTGACTGGAGAGACAACCCAAGAGTTCAAGGAAATATTCAGAGTTCTAACACTTCAGGAAAGAGAGAACATGTGTAGAGTTGAAGAATGGCAGGGCCTCAAAATGGCATTTGCAAGGACTATAGCACAGATGTGCAGTTGAGCCAGGTATGGAAATAAGGTTTATAAGGAAAGCTAGTGGTGGAATGCTTAATTCCAGGAAGTTATTAAAAGAAAGAAGGAGTGCAGGAAAAAGTGGGAGATATTAAATATAGACCAGGCTAAGAATGAATACTGGTTGACTAACAAAGAGGCTAAGAGCGCAGTTGCTATACTGAAGAACAAGGCATTAGAGGCACTCTCCCAGCTTCTGGAAAGTGACTCAGTAGATGGCACAAAGAAACTATCAAGTTGCAAGGCAAAAGTAGAAAGATAAAGAAGATAGTCATCAGACACTCTTTATAATGGATGCCATTAACAACCTGTTCACCAGTCCAAATGACATCAAAGGCAGATGGAAGGAGTAGTTTAAGCAGCTTCTGAATGAAGAAAACCCCACAGATGCTGTTTTGTCCCAGACACAGCCCACAATGAAAGAAGAGGAGTCCACCCTTGGAGACTTAAGAACAGCACTAAGGAAAATGAAGTCAGAAAAAGCAGCAGGCTCAGATAAGGTCACAGCAGATATGATAAAGATGATGGGTAAGTTAGAGGAGAAATGGCTCCTGAGGGTACTCAGGCATATCCCAGATGGCTAGCAAATAAGCATACCTAAAACAGTGTACAAGAACAAAGGGGACATTCACAGCTGCAGGCAGTGCAGGGGTATCAGTTTCTTGTCACACTGCATGAAAGTTCTGGAGAAGGTAACTGATAAATATGCAAAGTAGTAGAAAGTAAGATTAGGGAACAGCAGTTCAGATTTAGATCAGCATGCAGCCAAACTCACCAGAAATTTGCAGTGAGACAGTAGAGATGAAATTAAAGATGTGGAAAGAATTCAACTGGAAATTCTCGGATTTAGAAAAACCATATGGCAACCTCCTAGTAATGCTGTTTTGGGCAGTCCTTTGATGGTTTGAAGTCCCAGAAATATTAGTAGATTTAGGGCAAGCTATGTACAATGACCCAGAAACACAAGTACAAACTGTGTTTGGACTTATAGAAGGGTTCTCAGTGGGAGTTGGTGTTCATCAGGGTTCAGATCTGAACCCACTGCTGTTCATACTGGTGATGAACTACATTGGCAAACATGTTAGAAGTTCTGGTTCTTTTCTTCAGGGTGTAATTTGAAAACAATAACTGAACCAATCTGGTAACACTCTCATCCTTACCAATCAAGCATGTATTTGTGAATGCATTTGCACTTTGGTTCACTTTTAAACAAAATGCATTTCTATAGAAGGAAACTGAAAACTGCTCTGAAGGACCAATTAATATCTAATAATTCTCATCTTAAAATGAAAACATATCATGTCTATCTGTTCCTAGTTAACTACATTTTCCAAAAAAAGTACAGTGCATGATGGGTTGTGTAGAGGAAGCCGATGAGGCATGCCTGTTTATAACATCATTTGATTGACCAAAAGATTGACAAATGAGTATGTGATTAATTCATTTACACTATAATATCTGCTTCATATTTAAAAAATACACACGCTGATTAGCTATGTTGGTGTAGATGGATGAAGCTCTGACTACAGCCCTGTTGTGCCCAGTTTGAACAGCGGCTTGGGCACTTGCACAGTTGCTAGGAAAGGATGGATGTTCCCATCCTAGGGGAAGAGGTGTAGAACAGGGTGCATATTGACACAATCCATTGGAGGTTTATCAGTGACTTAAATGCATATAAAACATGTAAATATGGACAAAAAAGAACAAAACAAACAAAATAATGCTGCACTGTTCTAGACCACTGTCAACAAGATACACAAGCTTGGCGAAATCTCTCAGCCAGACCAAAGTCCAAGCAACCAGAAAATGAAACAGCTGGAGGTTTCACCTCATACTTCAACTCATTACAGCCGAGTGACATCTCCAGGCGTTGCTGCAGTTTCACCCTACTGCTCCTCTAGGCATCAAATATTGCCTGTTCATATTTGCATTAATAATTCCAAAACCATGTTACATACAAGGTATCAGAAACTTTTATCTTGAAGCATACATGATAGCAAACACAATTGTATTGATATATGACCTCTGTCAATGGGTATTTGTTAAAAATGTAAGGTGATAACTACAATTTTTAAATGCTGAAGCCACGCCCTCTAGGAGTTAAAGGTACACACTCAAAAGAGCTCTACTGGAGGGAATGAGTGCTGCCATCTCACTACTAAGAATCCCTCCGGCTTCAGCTCACTCCTTCTCACCTTACTCTAAGAACACTCAAGAAGCATTTCAGCTTCACATCGTATTCATAACCTCCATAAGATAAGAAAAGAACAACTCCTAATAAAACTTACAGCTACAACACTCTATGACCTCCCAAACGAATAGATAAAACAGCAGACATGTATATCTCTTATTCAATCTCCATACTAATTAATAGGCCCATCAATTTATCAAATGTCCCTAATATTTGGAAATCGAACTATATTATCCCACTTCACTAAGGTGGTTTATAAGTAGAACTGAACAACTGTAGACTGGTCTGTAAAAAGATAAGTACATAAATAAGCTCTAAAATATGTTCTGGACAATAAAATATTATTCAACACCCAGGATGGATTTTGCCCAAGACACATTTCAACTAGCTCTCTTTTCCTTCATAAATATTGTTAATACTCATCATGACAGTATTCAGCTAGTCTCCTCAACCATTCTTGATCTGTCATAAGTCTTTGATACCATCTCCCACCTTAAATGCCCTTTTTGTGTCTGATGTATAGTTGCTTAAACTGATAGGGCTGATTTCTATGTTATCTGTTCCATTTTGTTTTCTGTTTTGATAAATGTGTTTGCTTGGTGTTTTTGTTCTGTGGCTGATAGACACTTTAATTACATGGACTTCACGTATCAGTTGTTTTTTTCATTTGTTATTTTGCTTCTTCAGTAATACTTAAATACATATAGTGTATTTCTGGCCTTATCTTCTCTTATAAGACTCAAGACCTGCAAAAACTACAAGCACTATTTGGCTCTCTGCTGGTTACTTGAAACAAAGAAGCAGGGAAAGTAATCTAATCACTTTGTGTGTCTGATGTGTAGTTCTTTAAACTGATAAAGCACCTGTTCAGTTTTGTTTTGGTCTGATGTATTTGGTCTATTTGGTAGACAGACACTTAAATTACCTAGCCTTCACATTTCACTTATTTTTTCATTGGTTTTGTTTCTTGAGTGATACTTAAATACATAAAGAATATCTGTGGCCTTGTCTTGTCTGATAAGGCTCAAGGCTACAAAAACTACAAGCACTGCTTGACTTCCTGATGGTAATTTTAACCACCCTGCCTCCTGTTTCTTGCTCTGCTTTTTAAACTTGGTGATTTTTAACTTGCCCACCCTTACTTTAAATTGAGCTTTGCAAGCTCATCCCATTGAACACTGCTATTGATATCTTGAATTACTTATTTGCCTTTTCTTGTGCTTAATTTGAAAAAAAAAGTACATTTTACCTGCCATCCATTCTGCTGATGTACTTGCTTTGAATTCATTATCTAGCTAGTTGTTGGATAAAGTGGTGTATTTTTACAGTCCAACAAGTGCTTTTCTGTATTCATTGGTTCATGGGTGTGTACTAGGCTAGCAACCACTAGGACCTTTTTGAGTCTAGTCATGCATGCCAAATCTCTTATAAGTTCTGGTACCCTTGATAAGTGTAAACAGGGTCTTGGGAGATGAAACATTTAGAAGCAGGGACCTGGGAGATGAACCATTTACAGGCTGGGTGTACACATTAAAGACATGGGTGCCAAACCAGGGATGAATTTCCTGCTCCCCCATCCAACTGTCCATGTTACACATCAAGATGACTTAGGATTTTCTATCTAGTGGCAGTAGGTGGTATCCTGGTTTATCTGAGTTGGGAAACACAGTAAAGAGCCCTGTTTGTAGTTGTTTTACTGGCCAGATGACTTAGTTTACTTTGTTTTAGTGCTTGTATACATTTGGCACAATTGAGTGGCTCTTGCCTTATTCCCTCAGAACTCAGAAATGCTTGGAATCCTCACCTGTGCCTCAGAGGTATTTGTCTTGGACTTGGTGCTATCCAACCAAAATTAAGTACTTTTATTAAATAATCACACTTTTATAAGCTGTTTAAAGTACACTGTTGTTGATATCTTGAATTATGTATTGCCTTTCCTTAAGTTTATTTAAATTTGTTTGTGGTAGCATTTCACTTTGGACACTCTTTTACTGTGTTTTAGATTATGAGGACTGAGAGCATTCAACTAGTGGCAGTAGGTAATTGCCTGGTATATCTGAATGGGGAAACTCACAAAAGGGCTCTAAGTACAGTTGATTTATTGGCTGGAGGGCTCAATAGTAATTTTTTTTTGTATTTTCAGTGCTGGGATCTTCTTCTTCTTCTTCTTTTGGCTGCTCCCATCAGGGGTCGCCACAGCAGATCACCTGTTTCCATTTCTTCCTGTCCTCTGCATCTTGCTCTGTCACACCAACCACCACATCCATAAACCTTATCTTAGGCCTTCCTCATTTCCTGTTACCTGGCAGCTTCATCCTTAGCATCTTTTTCCCAATATATTCTGCATCCCTCCTCAGCACATGTCCAAACCAACGTAATCTTGCCTCTCTGGCTTTGTCTCCAAACCTTCCAACATGGGCTGACCCTCTAATATACTTATTCCTAATCCTGTCCATCCTCGTCACACCCAGTGCAAATCTTAACATCTTCAACTCTGCCACGTCAAGCTCTGACTCCTGCCTTTTTGTCAATGCCACTGTCTCCAACCCATATAACATAGCTGGTCTCTCTACCCTCTTGTAGACCTTCCCTTTCACTATTACTGGTACTCGTCTGCCACAAATCACTCCTGACACTCTTCTCCACTCACTCCATCCTGTTTGTATTCTCTTCTTCACCTCTCTTCCACACTCACCATTACTCTGAACTGTTGATCCCAAGTATTTAAACTCATCCACCTTTGCCACCTCTACTCCCTGCATCCTCACCATTCCTCTATCCTCCCTCTCATTCACACACATATATTCTGTCTTAGTCCTGTTGACCTTCATTCCTCTTCCCTCTAGAGCATATCTCCACCTCTCTAGGGTCTCCTCCACCTGTTCCCTACTCTCACTACAGATCACAATGTCATCTGTAAACATCATAGTCCATGGGGACTCCTGTCTGATCCCATCTGTCAACCTGTTTATCACCATTACAAATAAGAAAGGGCTCAGAGCTGAACCTTGATGTAATCCCACCTCCATCTTAAACACATACATCACTCCCACTGCAGACCTCACCGCTGTCACACTACCTTCGTACATATCCTGTACCACTCTTACATACTTCTCTGACACTCCCGACTTCCTCATACAATACCACAACTCCTCTCTAAGCACCTTGTCATATGCTTTTTCTAAATCCACAAAGACACAATGCAACTCCTTCTGACATTCTCTGTACTTCTTCATCAACACTCTCAAAGCAAACATCGCATCTGTAGTGCTCTTTCCTGGCATGAAACCATACTGCTGATCACTAATCATCACCTCCCTTCTTAACCTAGCTTCCACTACTCTTTCCCATAACTTCAGTGCTGGGATAAATTTGGCAAATTTGCATGGCTCTGTGCTCATGTCCACAAAGTTCAGCAAAACGTGGGAGACCAGCCTGTGTTCCTGATGAATTTTGCTTGCATCCAGTGCCATCCAGGCAAAGTTAAGAACTTTGGATTGAAAAATTGCACTTCTTTAACTTATTTAAAAAAAAACTGCTTCTGTTTCTTGAATTATTTGTGCATTTAAGTGTTGTTTTACTTGTAAAAATGCATTTTACCTCTTGTTGCTGTTAGACTGTTTGCCTTGATATTGCTTTGAAAAGGGGCTTTCTAGCTAGTTGTTTAAGTTTGTTTACGCTTGCTTGTGGTAAAACTGTACTTTTGATACCCTTTTATAGTGTTTTTACATTAGGAAGACTGGGATTATTCATCTAGTGGCAGTTGGTGTTTGCCTGGTCTATCAGAGTTGGGAAATTCACAAAGGGGCTCTACATTTAGTTGTTTTATTGGCCAGAGGGCTAAGTTTTCACTTTTCTTTATTTTCAGTGCTGGTATAAACTTGGCATGTTTGCATGGAGCTGCTCACTGAGTCAGTGCCCTGTACAGATGGAAATAAGTAGAAGCAAATCTTCCCTATAGAACAGCTTTTAAAGCTGTACCCTGTAAAGTAGTAAGTATGGAGCAAATACCTTGTGCAATCGGAAACTTTGAGCAGTTAGCTCGACCGTCGAGTAGCAATAG
Organism: Protopterus annectens; assembly: GCF_019279795.1. Taxonomy (NCBI): domain Eukaryota; kingdom Metazoa; phylum Chordata; order Ceratodontiformes; family Protopteridae; genus Protopterus; species Protopterus annectens. The sequence goes on along the minus strand of NC_056729.1, from coordinate 1,139,060,727 downwards.
TATTAAATTTAGTACTTTATAGTCTAATCTGCCTCCAATTGCTTCCATAAAAGAATCTTTAATTGCCTTCTGCTAACCCCCATGGTCCACACACTTGTAGCTCACCAATTAGAGGAATGAGCAACACGGATATACAATTTCCTAACTTAGCTACAGCCAGCTTGGTGGATATAGGTATCTTGACACAATGTAGCAATTATATCATGTTTACTGACATCCCCTTAATTCTTAAAGTAACAGATATAGTATGAGAGAGATGTGCATACACAATGTCACTGGAGGCTAAACTGTGGCTTACAAGCACACATCAGGTTGTCAAAACCACGCACACAGCACCCACCACACATAGCACACAACACACACATAGACCAATGTATGCTGAGGCACTTTAATGCAATCTTCTTAAACATCAAAGATCTCCTAGACAGCCCATTGGCAAAGAGTATCCTCAGCAAACCCAAAAGCACTCAATGAAAGCAACACCTAACACCATACATGCAGCCACACTCAGTAGAACCTCAAATACAAAGCCCATAGGGCAATAAAACACACTTCCTGGGACCCTAGTCATAGAGGACTCCACTGTAAGACATATTAATACCCCTACAATCAAACTGAACAATTAAAGGATTATGGTTATTTGCCTATCTGGAGCTAGGATCCATCAATTTACTCATGCTTTCAAGTCACTGCACCACAACTACCAGTTTAATTTCATCATAGTCCATGTAGGTATAAATGACCTGAGACATGCCTATCTAGACTATATGAAGAGACACAGTATAGATTTCTCTCAGTATGTGTCTCAGTTGGTATGAGCCAAGCATTGTGCAGCATATTATCTTTGATTACCTTCACCAAGAATGATGCCATGGTACAAACAAAAGATGATTAATTCTAATATCTGGCTGAGTTTCTGTTGTCATTCTTAGGGCATCCAATATTTGTCAGCATGGGAAGACATAGTTAACAGACCACATTGCTTTGCCAAGGATGGTCAGCATCTTCCCCTCTAGGATTTCAAATATTGGTTATCACTTTATTCTTCACTGTGGGAGCATTTTTTAGGCAATGCCAAACTGACAAACCTATCAACATCGCAAAATCAACTCAACTGAACCTCAAGGTGTTACTTTTCAATGCCAAGAGATTAATCAAAAAACTACATTTCTTCCAAGCCATCCTCATCAGTTATTGTGATTTGGTTTAAATCCACACTGAATACCCCTGGCATTGCAAGGTTTCAATGCCTTCCACACTTTTAGACCAGCAGCTGCATGGACACGGACTAAAGGTGATGGTGTCACAATATATATCAATAATAAGCATACCTCTAGGTTTACTAAACAGAATGATGCACTGGTGTTTCATCACATGCATGTCACCATAGTAAAATAATGTACCATATCTTAGCAAGCTATGGGTCACTCACTATGTCCCACAAAACTCACAATGTATACTTATACCTACTGGAGACAGTCACCATCCACTCTAACGCCTTACTCATGGGGGACGTTAATTGCCCCTCTATAGATTGGGAATCCTACGTGGCTCAAATCTGCAGGCAAAAAGATTACTAAATTCATAATTACAAACACCCTTGACCAGTTAGGGCATACACTCACTACAGGTTCCAACATTCTTACTCACAAATATGAGAGAATGATGCACCCCCCAGTGTCACATAGTCCCTGATAAGGTCCAACCATAAAGCTGTCTCCTTCAAAATCAAAATAAACTCAGTAAATTCAGTAAGAGGAACTATTCTAAGATAAACTACCTTTTTAAAGAGATAGTTTTTCAAAATTCAGTGCCCTCCAAACCCAGGGAACACAGCAGCCAGTGAAAAATTGTTCTCAGAATCTCTATACAACCATGTTAATGGCTGTATTGATGAGGATGTACCTACCAGAATTAAACCCTAAACTAACTCCAAAAACAAAATACCCTGGTGGCATCCCAAAATCAAAGAAGTTATATGTCAAAAGGGGAAAAAAATCATGGCAACTATCAGGAACTGTAATTCCCATAAAGATAAAAAATCTCTCATCAAATTAAATGGGCAACTAAGAGGGCTAAATAAGTTTAATAAAGCTAATTTTGGCAAAAAAAAAAAAAAAACATAAAGCCTTCTTCAGCTATGTCAAATACCTCTAAGGAAGCACACAGTAGTGTGCTGAACTGTTGGTTAATTGTGCCACGCTCACTGGGGTCTATATTAGAACATCAAAATTTCACAATTTTGAATGTTCTAATATTGATCCCTATTCAGCGAACACTGAAAATAACGAAATGACAGAAAAATGATTTTTTTCCTAAGGAAAGAATTCGGTTGTCCATTTCTGTCGTTTCACTATTTTCAGCGCTGTGGTGGAAAGTTACAGGTCAGGTTCAGGTAAGTGTGCGATTGGGTGCGGGTTAGGTGAGTTAGGGTTAGGGCGCAGGTTAGGTATGTGTGCGACTGTGTGGACGTAAGGGTTAGGGCGGGTTAGGTGAGTTAGGGTTAGGGCGCAGGTTAGGTATGTGTGCGATTGTGTGGACATGAGGGTTAGGGCAGGTTAGGTGAGTTAGGGTTAGGGCGTGGATGAGGTGAGTGTGCGATAGTGACGGACCTTAGGGTTAGGGTTTGGGTTAAGGTAAGTGGATAGTTAGTGGTGTTTGTACACTTTAGTGTAGGGTTAGCTGTAAGATTTTACGTGTATGTGTGTGGATTGCTGTTTGTTTGGTGTGCTTGTGTTGTGTGTATGTGTCTTGGAAAAAATTCTCTGTTCTGCATGTTCGATGTTGTCAGTGTTCGCTGAAAAGGGGTCAATGTTAGAACATTCGAAATTGTGAAATTTCGATGTTCTAATATAGACCCGCTCACTGAACTAGGCAGTATAGTGAATTGGCTGCCATACAAATTCAGTTCCAGTTTTACCTCCCACTCACTCTAGCCACCCTCTTATTAATACCGTCAAACATAACTCCTTCCAATTTCAAATAGAGAGTGTGCCTTGGCTGTACTTGCTAAGGCCAAGAATGCAGCCTCAACAGGCCCTGATAATATTCAAATATGCCTCCTGAATAGTCTAAAATATCAGGGCAACTGAAGTTGCTATTTAACTATAGTCTGAAAGCAGGCTTCATGCCACGAGAATGGTGGCCTGCAATAATCATCTTTCTTCATAAGTGTGGACTATTAACAAATCCCGGAAAATACAGACCCATTAGTTTGACTAGTCTTATATGCAAAGCCATGGAAAGAATTGTCATATAAATTATCAGAGACATAGGAGACCTTCGGACACTGACTCCATCTCAGTTTGTCTTTGTCAAAGGAAGGTCATGTCTACTGAATCTGGTAGACTTCTTTGAGAAAGTCACCAAGACATTGGATGAGGGTAAAATGATGCATATTGCCTACCTTGACCTGGCTAAGGCATTTGATACAAATACCTTACTTAGGCATTGTAACTTATGGAATTAGGCATAAGCTCCTGTATAATGCACTGGATGAGCACATGGATCGCAGATAGGATCCAGGAAGTTAAGACTGGTGAGACCACCTCCTCAAAGAGTAGGTCAGGTCAGGCAGTCAGATCTGCCAGTACTAATTTCAAACAACAGTGCTGTCAATGCCATTTGCTAGAATAACAGGATTTGTGTTAGCCAACATTTTCTGAAGGATATAAAGCCTAAAACTCAAATGTATGTCATTATTTACTGACTTCAATCCCTTGTGATTTGGCAGAAAATATAAGATTTTGTGAAGAACAAACCAAAACTATGAGGCAAAATTTAGGATATTCTGTGAAAATCTAGACAGTTGAGAAGCATGGCAAGGTGAGTCTAAGCTGATTCACTGCTAAAACATAAGAGATTGTGTTACACTCTTTGTGACAGCACTCACTATGTGTTTCACAGTTTTGACAGGCAGCAAAACACGCTTGGTGCTTTATTTCAGTAATTAGTAAACTGAGCACTTAAAGCTCCATGCACTACAAAGAATTATGATTGGGTCTCCATTCATAACCCTTTATTATGTGTGTTCTTGACAAGGATGTGAAGATTCACCTCTCACGCTTTGCTCTTGAGGTGAATTTCTTGCAATCCATGTCTCAACCACATAATAATCCAGTTATGATCGATGACCTACTGATAATCCTCTATATCTATTCCTGTTTAATAATATTAAGATACTGATTTGTAAAACTAGTAATCTAAAAAAAAAAAAAAAAAAGAAAATGTTTGCATACTTGCAAATGGAATTTTTCTTCCCAAGCCTCCTCTGATAACTGGTCTTGTAAGGCCTAGTCATATCATCACAGTCAACAAATGTAAACATAAATAAATAAATATATAAATAAATAAATATGTAATAGGGTTGGCTTTTTGCTTACCAAGCCACTGCCTTATAGGACTATGCACAGCTATGGACCACAGCAAGGACAACATAGAATAAAACTGAATTTAAATATCTGGGTTGATGATGAGTTAGTGACCCTTGCAACAGGCTTCAGATGTATTACAAAAATTACCTTTGCCACTTGAACCTCCTATGTGGTGGTGGAGCCAATCTCTTGACCCAGACACTTCTTTGACCTGTTTAACCTGGAACTCCCATGATGTCACAGTTAATGACAATAACAGGTCATTGTCCTTAGCACTTGATTTTCTAGCCCCAAGTCATGTTTGCTCAGTATCAAATAGCCCAATATAACATGGGTACAGGTTGCAGGGTCAGTTGCATCAGGTGGGTCTGTAGAGTGAGAGACTTGAGCTGGATGACCATTATGCTAAATACCAGACAGAATCACACATAAGAAGGTAACATTCCTGTCTAGATAGATTTCATCAGTGGCTAACCGACTAGTTGCACTTTTCCATATGGTGGAAAGCCAGCCTACCCCCCAGCTAGAAGAGCTTTATCTGTCTCATAATGTGAGTTGACTGTTCAAGTTTTCATTGACAAGATTGCTGCTGTCAGATTACATATGCTGTCAATTGACTCCCATTGGAGAGAGAGTAATTTTAGCTCTCTCATGCCCCTTTTCATGGATGATGTTTGATATTCCAGATTATGGTAAACTCTTGTCAAAACAAGTCTGAATGCAGTGGGGAACTTAAACAGTAATGAACAAGAAAATTCTGACTTGAGGTCATTCTCCCTAACTTGCATTCTACCATACTCAATAAATAGTTCTTAACTGCCTGTACATATATCTATCTATCTATCTACATATATATATATATATATATATATATATATATATATATATATAAAATAGTTCAGGAGACTAAATCTCTGTAGATACAAACATGGGTAGATGCTGTGCAAATGTTAACAAACATATCATCATGCTGGATACTAAATACACAAGTTAACATTAAACACAATTTAATATACATATCACTGAGGAAGAGAGGAAGAGGGCAAAATGATCTCAAGTGAATTAACATACATCAAAAAAGGCCGATCATGTTTTGGGAAAAATATGGAACTACAAAGAAACAGAAGGTAACAATGGGGCTGAAAAAGAAGTAATGTGAGAATTTTTTTTACCTAGATATAGTGCACAAGTAATATAATATTAGTGGGAAACATATAATGAAAATTGAGTGAAAAATAGAAAAATGGATAAAACAGAGACACATTCCTGGTGAGAGTTAACTGTGGCATGTGTGGACTTAGGGTACAGGTGAATAAGGCAAGATTTTACACTTTGGGCAGGGAAACTGGCATTTTGGATATGTCTGCAAGTCTTAATCTGCTATCAGTTTGTATATTTCTTTTGCATAGGGACTGAACTATCCATATTTTAAAATATGACTATGATCCTGAAGAATATTAACTGCCTAGTAGAGAGGTGTAAAGGTTTCTGTAAGGTCAGTTTCTTCACTTGTAAGGCATCAGATAGCTCCCGTCTTCCTTAATTCTTTCACCCCATATGTTTCCCTTTTACTAACGTATTACTGTCATTTCAAAACACAGGTTTCACTGTAGGAGGAAAATGATTATTTGAGGTCACTTTCTCCTTTGCCATATGAGACATACAAACAAGACTCATTCTTTAAAGAAAACATTTCATTTCAGCGTATTTTCCATGTTTAGTAATACTACCCAGTGCATACAGTTGTTCATTTTATAATATCCTTGTATTTCCAAAAAGTTCTAGCAAGTCCAAGAATGTGAGATAAAAACTAAAAAAATGGCTCAGGAACGATGACAGCGTCCACGTACAAAAATTTAACAAAAACAGTGTCTTTAAAACCAAGAATGTGCAATAAAAAATTGCTTTCTTTCTAAGGGCAAAATGTCAGTCAGAATCAGCTACAGTTCTAAAAATTTATTCAATTGTATCCTGTGCAACATTGGACAAGGAGCGATTCAAGACAATCTAGCACTGTAAACTATTCCATCCTAAACACAAATACTAAAAATCATGAACACTAGACACAAAGCATCTGAAAACAAGATTCACGTCTGCAAATCACTATTACATTTAATATGCATTTACAACAAACTCCAGATTATATTTTAACCTCATTTTAGACTGAAAATAGAGTTAAGTGTTTTCACAGAGAGTGTTAGCTTGTTAATAAAATGTTGAATTTGATGCTGAAGGCTAGAAACTCAGATTTGTGTCATTATGGTTAAGCTGTAACTCAATATGCAGTACCAAAATCTCTGAACATAATTTCCATTTCATTTGCTCACAAATACTTTGTTGCATTATCTATTGAAAGCCTACAGACTGTAGATTGTTCTGGGGGTCTCTGAGGGAATCCACTATGATTGCTTGTCATAAATGTTGACCCTTACACATATAGTTCAATTAGTCTTATTAATTCTTTGAATTAAAAGGCATAACTGTTTCTGCCCTGTTTCTTAATGTATCAAGGGCTTATACAGCTAGTAGTACATAAGATCCTTTAGTATAATATAACAGTTGTATAAGAAGCTTCTCAATGACTTATAGCAGTTGAAACAATCTACAGTGTTTGCCTTTCCAGGTATATACTTGCATTAAGAAAAACTTTGCTAAGATTTCTGTTCAAAGGCCTTGTTTTCAGTATCTCCTCAATGCGTAAGCTTCTGGATCTCTGCGTAATTTATGAATAATTGTTCCAGCTTAAAACTGTATTTTTCAAAATGGGAAAACTGTGCTGTCATAATTTTGCTTTCTCACAAATATGACTATCTTTTTTCCAGATATCCAGCACTGTGAGTAAATAATCACATTTTGACATTTCATCCACAAATGCTTTTGGCAAGTGTGTGCAGGTGTAAACTCTTTCACGCTGACTTAAATCATATTTTTCCATTCATTTGTTTTCTCCTTTTCAATTTTTAAATTATTTAGGCAAACAAGACTAAGGCAATGCAGGCTGCAGAGTTTCTTTCTTTGGTAACTCCTAATGCCGCCTAGAAACCTTTCACCTGCTACAAGATAAGCATGCGTATTACATTAAGAAGCATAAACAACGCTGATCTGCATATGAATATTGGTTTAATAATAATCAGATAGGCTGGTCTTCATTAACTCTTTTGAAAGGAAGCAACAGTGGAAAGGCTGCAAGTATGTCTATAAAATCCTGCATGTACATTATAAAAGCGACTTGACACCGCTAACAACAATTTCAATTACATTTTACAAAAGCATGGGAAAGAAAAATGGCACAGACCTTTGTTCTTGTTGTAAGTAGTTTAATTGTGATTTTATGGGTGGCATAATGTGTGCAATAACCTCAGTGTATATATGTATGTATTTATTTATTTAGTTATTTAGCTAGCTAGCTATATTATGTTTTATTAGGTTAGCCCTACTGATCATAATGAATTTACAGAGCAAACCCTTGAGAGAAGAGCTGCAAGACAAAAATATATATATATATATATATATATATATATATATATATATATATATATATATATATATATATATACATATATATATATATAAGCAAATCTAATTGAACAGAACAAATAATCTGCAAGCTTAAAGTGTCAGCAGTAAGTGGTTGAACTTGACACATTATAAAATAACTGCAGCATTATATATATATATATATATATATATATATATATATATACATATATATATATGTATATATATATATATATATATATATATATATATATATATGGGTCTACTACTATTCACTGAAAGCACATTTCACTGAAAATCAAATTAGTGTGCACTTTTTCACTGAAAGCTCAATTCACTGAAAACACAATTCACTGAAACACATTCCACTGAAAGTTATATATGGCCGTTTCCCCACTGAAATGCGACCCTGGAGTTAGTATATATGGTAAGGGGGGTGCCTCCCACATATTTTAAATATTTTGAACTATATACATGGATACTTGCAATTCCAATATATTACTATTCTCTGAACATAACATATACTTAAAATATGTAGGGGGCTACGCTGTGTCCCCCACATACTCCCTTACTATATATACTAACTCCAGGATCGCACTACAGTGGGGAAAAGGCCATATATAACTTTCAGTGAAATGTGTTTCAGTGAATTGTGTTTTCAGTGAATTGAGCTTTCAGTGAATTGTGCACAGTCAAATGTGTTTCAGTGAAATGTGCTTTCAGTGAATAGTAGTAGATTCATATATATATATATATATATATATATATATATATATATATATATATACAGGGTAAAAAGTAATTAGCTAACCAATCACACAGTAAAATTATTCATACTAGTAGTCAAAGGACAAGTGCAATAGGGCGTAAAGCAAAATCAACATCAACAGAATTGTTTGGACGGACAGGTATATCTTGCAGAAGATATGGAACAGACTACCAATCCACATAAACAGAAAAGTGACCCCAGGACTGACCCCTATACTACTAATGGACAGAGATAGTGCCTAAATGCTTTAACTCATGCATGGGTCCCCACAGATCCCAGTTATTATCGTTAGGAGTAATATGTAATTATTGACCATGGGATGGGTAAGACCCAAAATCGAATAGGTTAACATGAGTATAAAAAAAGGGAAAATGGGTAGTATTAAAACGGCCTGCAAAGGCAGCTAGTCTCGTGCTTACCTATGAGCCTACAAACCTAATTGTATGAACTACATCAGGCAGAATGGGCTGTACTATTAGTGTCTGACATCCCACCCAGTGCTGTCACAACTTGACGAGTCAGAATGATGTAAGTGACCAGCTGGTCGAGATGTAAAGCATCAAGTGGAAAAGAGAAAAGTGTAGTCACTGAAAATGAAAGATAAAGAGAAGACAACCAACCACTTAACGCTAGGTAAAACACTAATAATACAATATAACAGTCTAAAAGGATTAAAAACAATTTACAGCATTATAACAACAGGATGACACGATATGAAGATGCACGTTTGACAACAGCAAACCCAGAGGTCAGTATTCTGCTGAAAGCCCCAACTTCCTGAAGAGGTGTCAGAAAAGAGACAGACAGGTACATATGTCATTGTTACAGCCGACCTTAAGAATGCTTTGTACAACAGCAAAAGCAGGAACACAGTATCACAGTATAACAGCTCCTGTCACAATACAGCAGCACACTTCAAACGCACCAGGCAGCCAGGCAAGGAGTACAAATACAGATACACCCTCTGTAGGTTATGTAATATCACAGTAGAAACAGCACTCTGCAAAAACATATATAAACAGACTTACCTCAAGCCAGAGCACACAGAGCTGGGAGAAATCGAATAGGTAGTCAAAGCATCAGCTCCCTAAAAAAGTAGTAATACTTTTATATAGAGCCATGCACAAACTGGACAGAAGTGTAGGGAAATAACAAAAGTTGGATATGTAAAAGAAAGTAGGAGCCATAGCAACAAGACAGGTTTTATCAGCAAATGGCAGCAGTATTCCATCTAATTATTGTACTTTATGTGCCCACAATGGGAAAAAGTCACCTAGGCAGGTCATATGCATGCTTCATCAGTATGGCCAGCACAGCGAGGATAATATCAAATAGCCACAGTTAATAGGACTACCAAAGGAACATAGTAGGAACCAGAACAAGCAGAAACAGTGTCACATGAGCAAACTATAAGGTGCAGTTATATCCAGCAGTCAGGGAAAAACTTTAATTGAGGGTAAATCAGCAAAACAATGTGGCTTATCCAAGAAAAAAAAACATGTCTAATAGCCATGGAAAGCAAGATGGCAATCTACATGCAATATACACACACAAATGTCTAACACAAGAGGGGAAAGAAACAGAGGCACTGCGGCTGTACAGTCAGAAAGTAACAACAACAACCCACCTCTGGGCAGACATGTCCTATGTTGAGAAATCTGGTCAACAGACAGAAAGTCTTTACAATCCATATTCAATCGGGAAACACAAAAAAGACATTTATGGTGGCTGTGCTGCCACTGATAGGGTATGAATCCCACCACTGCCACCAATTGTGACAATCCACCGCCAACAATGAAATGCCAGATATATGACACTTGAGACAATGTTTCTTGTATCTACTTCACTGCTTTAAGTTTGATGGCCCCCATTATGGGTAATCTCCGAAGTCATACCACAGGTGCTCATTTGGCTAAAGTGAAAAAAAGACACACACACACACACACACACACACACACATACACACACCTGACTCACTAAACAATTAACTAAATGCAAGCTGAGCTCAAGAGACTCACTAAGCAATTCACGAAATGCAACCTGAGCTCAAGAACATAGAGGGAATATGCTTGGCTGCCTGGATATGGGCTTCTATAATCCACATCTGGACTAGGACTACACACTGACAACTAAGAAAGCTGAGTCTTTGGTCTAGCACCCAGGCTCCTTTCTCGCCACTCTCCCTGTGAACCACAGTATCTTACAATGCTCTTAACCCATGATGACTGCCTTTCAAACTATTTTCTCTCTTTCTATCTCTTTCTATCTTGTGGGAAAGCTTGTAGAATTTCCAGTATCTCACAGTAATCACCCAGGCAAAGTAGTCCTGCCACTACTTTATTGGGCTAAAAATTCACCAATTCTTAATTTGTAATCAAATAAAAGTAAACACAAAACAGCATATCCTGAGTGATCTTAGAGGCTGATTCCTGCAGCTTTATATCCTACAGTGTTAAATTATACCCTGTTTTCAGATAATAAATAAAACATAAATAAATCCTGGCCACAAGATGTTAAAAGTGAATCAATGAAATCTTTACTTAGACAATAAAAACGTCAAAGCACTGCTAATAAAAATTAAGTATGCAGAGGTGAAGATAGCTGCACAAAGAATTAAATTAATAATCCATGGTATAAATAGAATATTAAAAAATCCTCCAGCTAAGCAAGTTTAATACTCTAGCTGCCTCAAAATGAAAGGATATTGAAACCTTAGCTTTGCTACGAACTAAATAATATACAGGCAAATGCAAAACACCAGACTTACATAGATGTGATCCTCAATGTCCCCTAGCAAAGCTGACTAACTTTGCACTAATTACATCTTAATCTTTAGATTATTATCTTTTTCCCCTACAGAAAATGGAGATGCAACTGAATAAGTTTTCTGCCACATCCAGATCCTCACAGAGATAAAGAAGGAATTTCATAACTGCACACTAATGTCTGCATTCTAAGCTCTCATCAGCTATCTCTTTGAAAAGTTTGAGTCTTTTAATTGCATTTTATGACCTTGGTGTCCTGATTTACTTTTATGGCCTGCCTGCAATTACACACAATCAATCAATCATTTCTTGTGAAACTGCATTTTCTCTCAAAATAATATGAAATAAGGTTATAACTTTCCAACATATTTTCTTCTACATATTGTATGAAAAGGACAAATGCAAATAAAATACTCCCTGTCACTGCTAGACCATCTTATAAATGTAGTTTCCCAGTACAATTTTCCATTACATATGTTACAACACTTAAGTACATCTTACTAGTGTTTTTCAGTCTGAATCCAGACTGTATATTTTATGTCAGTTTTCTACCCTGCTATCACAATTCTTCCTCCATAAGGCAGACTATTAATCAAGTCTTTTTGAAACATCCTTTATGAATCAAAGATTTGTTACACTATCCCATTCCCATTTTGGATAAACCATCTGCACTGTCATTAGCAGTGCCACTGACTCTATGGAACCACTTACAAGATTGTGGTCCATAACTACAATGACCTTTCAGTTATAGAGATAAGGTTGTAAACTTTGCAGAGCTCAAACACCCTCTATATGACTGCATAGGATTCCTCCCTGAGTTTCAGTCTGTGGTTCAATAACGTAATTGTGTGTTCTTCTTTTTCTGAGACAATTTGGCTAAGTACAGCTCTCACATCATGGTGAAAAATATATATCTGCACAAAGAATTATGGGCTATAGTGAGATCTGGATATTACATAGGGTCCAGTGAAAACGTCTTTGAGTGTATGAAATGCCTGCTCCACAGAGTGAAGTCCAGACAACCTTATTTGGTTTGTTAAGGTCAGTAAGGAGAGTTGCTATCATATTATAGTGGGCAACGAACTTCCTTCCTTCCTTCCTTTATTTATTTGGTTATTTATTTATTGGCATTTGACTATTGGGAAAGTTCAATTGGGTCGGTGCCCATTTTCAATGGATGCTCGGGGGAAAAAAGCTCGAAAGTATTACAAAAATATTTTAAGTACAATAATTTTGCAATCTTCAAACAAAATACAAAAAGATCTACAGTTTAAATAATTATTCCAAATTAGACATAATGAAAAGCATTGGTTAAGAATATATAACTTACAGGCTAATGTTTTAATATTTAGAGACATTTTAGCCAGTATAGAGAAACTAAGTTAGTATAATACAAACCTGAGTTGGCACATGAAGTGGGAGGAAAAAAAACAGGGTTATGGCATATTTTGATAGTCAGTGAAAAGAAATTGATTAAAGAAGTGAGTGAAGCAAGTAAGGAGGTGTAAGTTATGAACAGGTACTTCCTCACATTTAGAGATGTAGTTTATCCTGGAGATGAATAAGAACAGAGGCAGATTTTGACTAAGAAGTCTTTCAGAATGTTTTTTAAAGGTCTGGGTGGAGGATATTGACCAGATGGATGTAAGTAGGGCATTCCAGGCCTTAGCAACATGGCATGAGTACAAAACATGCCCAGAAGATTTGATAGAATACTGGAGACAGAGAAGTTTCTGGTCATTGTATTATAATGATGGAGTGGGAACATAGTTGTGTAGAATGGTATTTAGTGCTAGAAAAGCAAATGGATGCTGGATAACTGTATACATGGTAAGAACCTGTTTATGTGTTTGGTGATGGGGCAGTTCTACCCTCCTGTCCCTAAAATGCCATCACCTGTTTTTTGGCAGTTTTTGATGGCTATGCTGGAACAGCTTTGAACTTGGCTGGCTCTGGCCTGATCTTTTCAGTCTTCAATCTGATCCAGATATTTTACTTTTGCCATACTCACCTGACACTTGCTGGCCTTGAAAGTCAACTCTGCCTTTTGCAGTCTGCCCAGCACCTTCTTGACATGTAAAACATGGTGTGGCCATGACCAGTTGTAGATAGTAATTTCATCCAGATATATAAGGGCATAATATTCTGCTGGTGGTATGATGTGATCCATCAAACTCTAGAAAGTTACAGGGGACATTATTCATTCCAAAATACATTTTAGTAAACTTGTATAACCTAAATGTAGTCATAGACACTGACCTCTCCCTGTCTGCAGGTGCCAAGGGTATATACCAGTAACCCTTGGTCACGTTAGCAGTGGTTAGATACTTAGCCCACTCAGCTGCTTGAAGGCTTCATCTCTCCTGGGCATAGAGTAAGCATCTGATCCTGTATGATTGTTCAGTTTTCTGCTGACTGCAAAAAACATGGTGCAGCCATCTTTTATTGGTACCAGCAGTACTGGTGAAGCCTAGAGACTGTTGGACCCCTGGATTACCCCCTATTTCCAACATATCCTGCAGTTCCTCTATCTGGTTTGTCTACCTCTTTCTGGCCCCCTGCAAATGGTTTGTTTGATGTGCCTCTGGAGTACTGTCTCAACACAGTGTGTCTCAAGGGGTATAAGGCGGAGTATCAGTAAACATATTCACAAAATCATGTATTATTGCATGGTTTTCCTGAGCAGAAGATAGATGCTGGGACAGGGCCAGCTCCTCCACCAAGGTGTCAGACTGAACCTCACTATGGAGACCTACCACCAGATTCCCCTCAGGCTCCTAAAATGCACAGCAGTTACTGAGTAGCATGGCCTCTCTGTCATGTTAGGTAGTTAGTAAAAGAAGATCAAGGCTCAATGTCCTTATCCTTTATTTGCCTCATTTATAACCTTGAGCAAGTCATTTAACCAGACAAAACTGGGGTAACTGGCAATCAGGGCTAAGCTCTATAATGGTCTCCTGGGTTGCATGTGTAGTAATTACCTATGTACCTGTAGGATTTTATTATGTTAACATGGTAGATCTTGTCTATACATATGCAAGGATGTTGCTATGCCTCCTTGTTAAACTAATCCTCAGAATTATGGTTATAAAAGGGAGATACAAGTGACTGTAAAAATTAAAGATGGTAGATAATTTTATAAAATCTCATAAGGAATTATTCATTTACAAACACGATATTGCGGAAAGATTAATATTGATTAAATGGCTGTTGGGAAGTAGATTATATGTGCATGGGGATATGAATAAAATGGATGCTTGGCTGCTAGATATGAATGCATTCCATCATTGTATAGTTAAGTAGGAAACCCTGCTGCAGTTAAATCAGAAAGAATATATTATGTATGACAAAGCTGTAGAGACCTTTGCCCAATTGGTATATGTGAATCAGCATTTAGTAACTTTATAAGATAAGACAATGAGGAAAAATCAAAAGCAGAATGGAAGGTGTAAGGGTGTGGAAGGACAAGACTGCTTGGGTTTTGTCTAAACAAAGATGGTGTTGTGTACTAAGCTTACTTAACATGGTAAACCTGCAATAATTCTTGTATAAATTGTATCATGGTATGCAAGACAACATGTTTTGTGATTACTATGGAATTAGGAGAGATGTACAGTAACTGAATTGCATTCCTTGTAGAACATGATTCTTCGGATATTGCACTGCAACGATTGCTATTTATGCAGGTAGTTA
This sequence comes from Protopterus annectens, assembly GCF_019279795.1. NCBI lineage: Eukaryota > Metazoa > Chordata > Ceratodontiformes > Protopteridae > Protopterus > Protopterus annectens. The sequence goes on along the minus strand of NC_056729.1, from coordinate 1,139,045,629 downwards.
AGGAATGCAATTAAAGAAAGATAAAACACAAACTGATTTTTCTAACATTTCTTCCCAGACATCATTCAAGTATTTAGAACTTCAGTTATTGCATGAATAAGTTTAAAGAACTGATGATTTAACTGAAAATGATGTTGAGGAAATGTTATAGTTTATTTCCACCAAGACAGCTAATAAGACAAGTTCTGTCGATATGGAAAAAATGCAAGATAACTGAGAAAAATATGGGGTTCAAGATACAAAAGAAAGAGTGTACATTAGTACAGTGGGTAATTTACAATGGCATGAGAGGAGAACTATTTGTTTTTTGACTGAACAGCCAGGGGCTGGCCATCGCAAGTTCTAAAATGTCTATTGGGGACTGTGACAAATGTTTTAAAAGCTGGACTTGTCAATATCTTGTATTAATAATGTACAACTACAATGTATGAGTTGATTTGCAGGAGTCAATCATACTTTTGTAGATCTGGAATACTTAAATGACGACCAACAAAATTACTTAAAATAAATATGGCAAGTGGCTAATATACTAGATGATGAAAGACTAGTTCTAGATGGTGCATAACTTTTTTGCTAATATTATATTTTTTGAATGTGGAGCTTTTGTCTCTAGGTCTTCACTGAAAAGGGGTTTACTACTACCCAGGTAGACTTTTCTGGTAAATAAATAAATTAATTAATAAATAAATAAATAAAGCAGTTGCTTGTAAACAGTTATAAATATGGTATTGAGAGATGATTTGAATTATAGAGTTTAAGGATCTAGAACATGATAATAGTTGATAAAGATTATTACCTCTAGACATTTAACTATAAAACTAGAAGATACATAGTACTTAAGATGATAAAGTGACTTAGAATGGTCAAGCCTAATGGAAGTAAAATAGCATCTTTCAAACTGGTCATGCAACTTTGCAAGAGTTATGGGGGACTGATGTCCTAGGGTAAACTGTAAAAGTCATGAAAACAAATGTGAACTAACTTGAATGATTGATGAGAGAGAGTTTGTAGATTATGATGATTGTTGAGTTAATTCCTTTGTTTTGAATTGCTTTATGCTTTAGAACACATTCAAAGCCTGCATGAAGATTAAAGAAGATTTGAAATATTGTTTGGCTCTATATAGTAAAAATTAAAGTTTTGGAAGATATCTTTAAGGAAAAAGATGAAAAGAGTAACCATACTTGCTTTCTGTGATTTTTTGAGCAGTGTGTCACTTAGAATTTTGATGTTTTCACACATCTTGCAGGTTTTCTGTGCACTACTTAATACAAATGAAAGTAGTTGATTTCTGTATAATTAAATGCAATCAACTTGGCTGAAAGGGCAGAAAGAGTGTGGGCAAAAAACAGGCTGGTAGGAATTATATGAACTTTCTCAAAATGGATAGAAATGCTTGGATTTGGTGATCTGACTGGCACTTTATGTTCAAGTTAAGATAAATGAGTATTTCCCAGAGGTGAGGATCACTGAGACTACATCAGATTATTGCAACGAAAGGTAAAAAGTAGGATTAATTTGATTAAGGTCTAGTAACACTTACTGACATTTGATTAATGAGTTGTATTAATAAAATATTGAATGTAAATGCGTTTCATAACTAAATAAATAAGCACATATATAAATATGAGCTGGTGTATTTAGGCAGGAGGGACTGGAGAAACAAGAAAGTAGATTTCATCATAAGGCTTTCATTTGGCAAGTGGGTAGGCTCAGGACTGCCTGATAGTTGCTAAAAGGTGTAAAGAAGTAGAGAGTATGCACAAGTCAAACACGTGCATTTAGAGGATGTGATTCCAGTTGAACAAAATGACTGATTATATCTGTATGATAGTGGTAAAATTATAAAATAGTTAAAAGTGACTTAAAGATAAAGTATGTAATAAAGCAAGAACAGAGTATTGGACAAAAAGTATGTATCAGGTAATGACAGAGGTATTTTTATAATGTAATGTATAAGAAAGGGTTGCCTAATGGTATAATAGATGGGAAAATTTAAACATAAGTGGAATACATCCAACAGATTAAAGACAGCATGTTTACATATGAACAGACTGAAGAAAGACATTGAATGATGTAGTTATGGGTCTGGTACTAGATGGCTAGTGTAAGAGAAAGATTGTAGAACATGAATGATTTTTGTACTGAAGTCGTAATAGAAGATTAGGGATTAGAGATTATGTCTAGTGTTAACACTGTAGTTAAAGATAATGTTAAAGATGATATCCAGTGTTAACACTGTAGTTAAAGATAATAGTAGAAATTGTATCCATTGTTAACACTGTAATTTATTTATTTATTTGTCATTTATTAACCGGGTTAATCCAGCTGAGCCAAAGACCCGTTTTCAGTGGAGACGCAGGCAGAAAAGCTCCCAGAAAAAAGAAAGAATAAACCATTAACATGCTTGCATTAACCAAAGAAGAGACATTAAATAGTTATATCATACATTCAAAAAAATAACAAGAAAAATTGCATATTTATATTATTACATAGATTTACAGTACCAGAGGGTTACATTACAAGTATATAAAAAATAAAAAAAAACAATGCTGAGTGAACAACATATAAGAGTTTAGAGAGAAATCAGACTTAGGTTCACACTCATAGTATGTATAAAAAGTCGAACTGCCACAGCAGAAAGAAAATTCTGTATTGAAAAGACAAAGTGAGTGCTTTCACGACCTTCCAGGTCGCTTCATCAGACTTAATAAAACATCCCATGACTTCCTTGATATATATACTTTCAAAGTGACCAATCAATTAAGACAAACAATTAAATGTTTATATCAGACTCAATTTAAAAACAGTAGAAAAAAACATAAATAGACATAATACTGTTAAAAACAGTATGCAAGTTCACATGTGAATGCCTATAGAACCATGTAGAAGGGAATTAGTGCTTTAAGGCTCTTGCCTTTAAAAATGGTTTCAAAGAAACAATTTCATAAATGCCTGGAGGTTTGTCTGCATTTAGTTGCAGAATCTGTTTTTGCTCAGCCACTTTTGCTCTGTTTCTAATGACACCCCCTGATATTTTCTTCCAGAACTTCTAAAACGAAAAATTTAAAAACATGGTGCATCCCTTCAGCTCCTACATGTTTAGCTAGGGCACTACTCTCCTTTTTGTTTACTATGTCCCTCATATGTTCTAAAATGCGTTCTTTATCTGAAGATCTGTATCAGGCTTTCCCAGGTGTGTGTGTGTGTGTGTGTGTGTGTGTGTGTGTGTGTGTGTGTGTGTGTGTGTGTGTGTGTGTGTGAAAAATCAGATATTCAAGTGTGTGTTCCAGATACTTGGAACTGGGACACAGTGCTCCAATGTGAGTCTTGTTTGGGATATGGAGAGACAGAGTGTCCAGTCCCAGGGGTGCATGTTCTCTGTGTGCTCTTGGGGGAAATTATGTTGGACGCAGAGAGCTACATTTGAAATAATGTGTAAATTTATTCCTGTTCTTAGTGACCATCTCTCACCAGTGTCAGTGGTGAGGATTTGGGCTCCTTGCTTACTGGCCTAGGGAAAAGAGGGGCCATCACACAGGTTATGAGAAAGGTAACAGCAATTAACAGATAACAGTATGATGTCTATTGTTTAAGAAGATATATTTTCCATTTTTAAACTGCATTTGAAATGCAAACTATTGTGAGCTGTGACATTTTGGCAATGAAGAGTGTAGAGTTTGAAGTCCATGATTATCTGAATGGCTTTACCTAGTCTTACTGGGATAGAAAGATAGTGGACGAGAATTAGCATCTCTGAGAAATTAGCAGTGAGTGCTGAAAGTGCAGGCTAGTCAATCTTACTGTGCTTTCTAGACTAGTGTATGTTTGTGATGGGGATTATTAAAGAAAAGTATCTAATGAAATGGAGAATTCATTGGTTTTCATTGACCTGGCTGCAGGGAATTATACACAACATAGGAGGACAGTATTATATTTAAAAAAACGAATCCATAATCTCTCCAACTGCCAGTGTGTTTTGATCATAGGTAAGAGCATTGCTTACATAACTGATATGTTTTTACAGATACTTCTGTTGAATCTCTGTTCATGCCTTCAGAATGTTCTCCCACTAAATCATTTAATCAGAATATGTTTAGCAGTGTTGAAGAGAGATAAGTGTGTAGTTTCATCAACTTTAAGTCATTCTTTGGGACCTAGATATTGCTACTGCACATAAAATAAGCTTGTGCATCTAAAAGAATTAAAGAAGTGGTGTACTGGACACAATATTTATAAAAAAAGTTTATATAAAAAACTAAATATGTAAATTGATGCTACCTTAGTTGTGTGTTAAATGCGGGCAATTGTATTCCCATTGTGGTTACATTTATGCCTCTGGAGTTTGTTTATATATATATATATATATATATATTTTTTTTTTTTCACTCCTTTCCAATCACCTTACAATCGCTGTATTACTAATTATACTTACAAATCTAACATCCCTCAATACACCTCATCTAGCCCCCAAGACCGTACCTACTGACATACACTCCTTTACACTAACCTCCTATTCTAACATATCCTCCAACTTCTTTCAATCCAACCCACTCTTACTCTTAAAACTTAAAATCTTCACTAATAAACACTACACCCCCTTCCTGCTATCTAGCAAGAATCAGTCTTACATGACACGAAAATGATCTACAGTAACACCCCCATCCCTAAACTCTTTCTCTCTTTATGTGGAGATATTTACCTAACCCTGGACCCAGTCCATCTACCCCCAACATTACCCGTTCCCACAGATCACAAAACTTTACCACTATCAACATTCAAAGTATTATTAACAAAATTCCAGAATTCTATGCCTGGATATCTACTAAATCAGATATACTTGCAACTACTGAAACCTGGTTAAAACCATATATCAAGGACTCCGAATTCCTTAAACCCAGTTACTCCAGTCCTGCCTTAGATCAGACAGACCACGCAAAAAAGGAGGAGGCAATGCCATGTTCTTCCCACGTAGCCTTTCTGTTATCCCCTATTATACCATGACCCCCCCAAAACGTGCACGCTGATTGGCCAGCGTGCACATTGTAAATCGAGTTATACTAATGGAAAAAGGTCCAGTCCCCCGGACTTTTTTCCATTAGTATAACTCTACTTTTAAAACACTGTCTCGCTATGTTAAATGGGTTTAACATAGCAAGACAGCTTTAAAATAAGCAACGGAGATCTCCGTTGCTTATTTTAAAGCTGTCTCGCTATGCTAAACCCATTTAACATAGTGAGACAGGTTTTAAAAAAAAAGCAACGGAGAAAGCAAGATCTCCATTGCTTTTTTTACTGTTTTGCTATGTTAAATGGGTTTAACATAGCGAGACAGTTTTAAAATAAGCAACGGACATCTCTCTGGGTCTCTGGGACCAAACCACGCCAACCGTGGGTAAATCCAGCATTACCCACACCCAGGCGTGGGTTATTGCTATACTCATCCCCTATTCCTCAATTCTCAAATGCTGAAATACTAATTGCTTTTTTAAAACTTAATAACTGCAAAAGCATATGTATAACAACACTATACCTACCCCCAGGGAACAATACTCCCCTTCTCGAAGAAATCTTAGCTTGGGTCTCCACTAAAATTAACAATGAAACAATCATGCTGGGAGATGTAAATATAAATTGGCTCAATCAGCCAGACAGTTTCCTACCCCCCAGTATCAACCTCTATAATTTTACCCAGTTATTCACAGAAATAACCAGACCAGCTAAAAACAACATTAGCTGCTCAGTCATGGACTGGATCCTAGTTTCTGACCCCAACAAATTATTTGAAACAGGTACTCTTCCCTGTAATATCAGTGACCACCAACCAGCTTATGCCATATGTAAACCTCACAACTACCCAGACAAAATCACTACATAATGCGGAGAGCCCATACCAATTTCAACCCACATACTTTTACCAACCATTTAAAATCTATTAACTGGAATATACTACAGACCCTCCACTAGATGAGGCAGTTGAATTTTTTAATTCAACCTTCCTAAAAGTCCTAGATAGCCATGCCCCTCTCCATCGCAAAAGAGTAAAACCAAAACACACCATATGGCTTTCCAAAAGTATCAGACAAGCTATGCTCATTCGAGACAAAGCCTGGAAAAAAATGGCAAAGAACTACAAATCTCACTGTATCTGTATAAACAGCTTTGCAACAAAGTAAAACGTCTAATAGTTAATGATAAAAGAGATCACTACATTAAACTACAGCATAGTTTTAAGCAAAACCCAAAGCAATTGTGGGGCTCAATTTCCTCATTATTAAACCCTGGTAATAAAAGTAACCCCTGTCCATAACCAGAAAAACACCATTAGAAATTGCTTCTATCTTCAATTCATACTTTATAGAAACCATCGCTAATCTTACTGCCTCCTTCCCACCTCCACCTTGTCAAACTAATCACTGCCCCAATAATAACGAACCTACAAACCCTCCCACTAGCATATAGTGTATTAAACTCCTTCTTAAACTAAAACCAGGAAGCAATGCCCCTGACAACCTACCCCCTGAATACCTTAAAATATCAGCTGCAGCCATATCCTACCCTGTTAGCATACTTTTAAATAGATCAATCCAAGAATCCTACATACCCATCACCTGGAAGAAAGCATGCATTCTTCCCCCACATAAAGGTAGTAATAGCTCTGACACCTCTAACATCTGCATCATTGCTATACTATCCCCCATTTCTAAAATCCTAGAAAAATGCATACACTTCCAGCTCCAGCGATACCTACTAAACAAAAATCTTCTATCCCCCTATCAACATGGTTTCTGACCCACCCACAGTACTAACACTGCTCTCCTATCATTCACAAATACTGTTAACCAAGCTCGCAACGAAGGAAAACTTATCTCCTCCCTCTTCCTTGATCTCTGTAAGGCATTTGACACCATTTCCCACTCTCCTTCTTCTCTCCAAGCTTTTCACTCTGGGGATATCTCCACCAACACTACTCTGGTTTTTCCAAGTACCTGTCCAATAGAAAACAATTCACTAGATGGCATGCCTCTACCTCACCATTCCTAGATACTCCCACTGGAGTGCCTCAAGGATCCATATTAGGCCCCCTTCTTTTCAGTATTTTTATCAATAACTTTCACTCTAGTGTTCCCAACAACTCTGTTATTCAATATGCAGATGACTCAGCAATAATCTGCACCTCCAAAACTATACCCGAACTACTCACACACACAAACATTCGCACTTGTCTAAAAAACAAAATGGAAACCTGTTATAAAAAAAAAATCGCAAGATTCGCAACTAATGCCACCTACTCCTCCCACCACTGTTCCTCACTTCACACACTAAAATGGCTTGAATTATCAAAAGCTTACCATAGCCCACAAAATAATCCATAAACCTCTCGATTGTCCAGCCCTTTCCTCAACTCTAACTCAATACCACCCAAACAGACCCCTCAGATCAAACAACGAGACCTTGCTACTCGTTCAAAAACCTATACTCCCCACTAGTCAAGCTCTCTATTCTTTCTGCATTGCCAAACTCTGTATCTCACTCCCATCAGCACTCAGAGCCACCAATGATGTTATATCCTTCAAAAACACCCTACATCTTTATCTAACTACCCTCTGGCAATGCTCCTGCTCCACACCCCATATAACCTGATCCTCCACTACTGTTACTCTCTCACTCATTTCGCAATCCAGCTCTCATACCATCCACACAATAATCCTCCTCTCTTCTTTTCTACACTCTAACTTATCTGTCAACCATCACCTTGCCACCACTTGTTAACACCATTCTACATTGCCCTCTGAAATACTCATCAATCACTTCTCCCTTCCTTATATTTCATACAATGTTATGACACACTTAACATTGCTAAATGTCTTCATCCTATAGATAAGTAATATTAACTTGCTGTAGCTAATAGTAGTTTTACTCCAACTTGTAACTTAGTTGTATGTTGTATTAATGTCACTTTTACTGTATGTTGTACTTATGTCTTCTTGGAGCTTTTCTCCCCAGGCCTCCACTAAAAACGGGCTCATTCTGGCCCAGTGGACACTCCTGGTAAACAAATGTAAAATAATAAAAATAAATAATATATATATATATATATATATATATATATATATATATATATATATATATATATATATATATATATATATATATATATATATATATATATATATATATATTCTTTCCGGCCATCTCTTGGGGTTTGTTAAGTTCACTACTATGTGGAAGTGTGAATGCCTAATATAATGTGTAGTGTTACAGTGAAATAAGGACAATTTTTTCTGTTACAGCTGTGCAAGTGTGCATCTGTTACCATCACACGGGCTCTAATGTTATTGGTTGGAGGTGCCAAAATGACAAATTTACACATTTACTCACCCCCATGTTGTGAAAATTTATAAATCTGCAACTTTTGGGTGCTATGATTTTCTGCTATGATTTTTGTTGGTTCCCAGATATGATTTTGAAAGCTGACTGGATGAGAAAAATGCCGAGCCCATTGAGTTATAAATGATGAATACCTTTTAGGACATGCCAGGTTTTCTAGCAGCTGTTAAGGCTTATTTGAAGGAATCACACTCTTTATTACTTCCTGTTTTGTTGGGTACTGAAACATTGTAGCAGGAAGACTGCCTTTCTCCTGCTGTTATAGTTTGAATACATTGGATATGACTAGGTTACAGACTGCATTACTAAGGGAGGAAGGTGAATTTTGTGTGTTCAACTTTCTCCATTTTCCCAAAGTGTGACTTCAGAGTTACAAAATATAAAGTTTTGGGGTATGGGAACTTTTTCCAAACTCAGGGAATAAGTGGGGTGGGGCATGCAGTTTTCAAAAATAAAATTGTGTTTAAAACCTTGAAAGTGTTTCTATTTTGAGTTTGTGACCTCCCAAGGTCTTAGATATTTTACTTTTGAATATGCATAAAATACACTCCACTATTTATAAATCAGATGTTTTGCACTTTAGCCCATCTGCATATGCACCACTGACATGTTTTACAGAAAATAAACTGGTTACAAGTGACAGAACGAGCAGCTATCTTCTTTAGGTCACAAATTTACAAATTGCTCCAAATGGACTACTGTCCTCCCCCCTTAGGAGAGGATTACAGAAAAAAAAGACTAACTACACACTGAGAGAGAATGTAAAGAGAAAGGGCTAATGCTTTTAAGACCACAATTTAAACACTGTAGAAAGACCATTTAGTAAGCTGTGGCCAGCCACCTGGAATTAAGTGCCCACTGAAATCGCACAACTGAACACTCTAGACTTATTCAAAACAAATTAAAAGCGCAACTGCTTAGTGCCAGCAAATGCTTATGGTTTAGAGATGAACAATGGTGTTGCACTTATGTCTAAAATTCCTTCGTTATGCAAATAATTGTATACTGTTGATTAAGCACAGATATTTTCATATGTGTAAACTGTGATTACTACACCCATGCTCTAGTTGTCGGTACAAGTTGTACAGCTGCTTTATTATGTCTTATACTTAACATACATATACCTGTTTACTTGTATTATTTCTAATGCACTATACTGTGCCTCCATCATGGCGGGAAATGATCTGATGTCCAGTCTGCTTACCTGATTAACAAAGTGAAATAAAATAATCACAACTTAATTAAACAAACAGTTTAGTATTTACTTGTAGGCTATCCTTTAGGCCAGGTTCATCTCCAAGGCTTATATGTCCATTACTAATTTATTGCATGTGTAGAATGAAAATTATTTTAAAGTTAATTTCTATTATCATATGAGGCCAAATGGCATGTGTTCCATTAATAAGTTAAGACTATCTGCCCCATGAAGCTGCTGGAAAGGATTATGAAGGCTGTGATGTGGGGCCACTACTTCAGTATCTAGCCTGTCTTATTTTGTGTTTGACATTCACATCTAGCTCACGTGCATGCTAGACATTATACATTTTACTGGCGTGGCAGATGCTGCATAAGATTCAATCATTTGATGGTGATCTGCAGATTTTTCTTACTATTCACTTTATAGGTCATCATAGGTGTGTCTAGCACTCAGATTCCTAGCCTGTGGCACCTTAACCCAAAGTTCTTACAGCACTTTGAGCCAGAATCACTGACAACAGAAGAAAGAAGGGTCAGAGAAATTAAGAAAACTCAGTCCTCATCTTTAGTCTTTTGCTGGGACATGCTCAAAGGGTACCTTCACCATTGGCTGACCACAGAATGTTTACTAAGAACCAAACAGTAGTAGGCAGCTACACGGTCAATAAAGGTCCGTCCTCACCACAAACAATTCAGGAAAAATGTCCCTTCCACAAGCCAGTATATAAAAACACAGGTTTATTCCAAACTTCACAGATTTAGCGCTTTTGTTTCATTCCATGAAACTTCTTCAGAATAATGCATTTAAAGGAACTCCCTCATTTATAGTAGTCTATATAACATTCATTGGTTCACATTTTTAAAATACTGTTATATCATACATCTAATTAAAAACCCCACCACATCTTAAAAAGCCATCACATTTACAAGACGATTGCATCTTAGCAAGTTTTAAATAACATAATATATATTACAATACCTATATAAACACAGGATAATTATATGTATGTAGCAACCTTCAGAGGCAACAGAAAAGAACAGCTTGAACACTTAAGGATTATTTGAGGAGCCTTATCATTCAGCAACAAAGTGACTGTAAGGGAAGAAAGGTGTTGAGGTGTGTTTTGTAATGTTATTCAGTCCTTTTTCCAATTGAAAGTGAGAGATTGTTGGAGAAGCTGCACTAGAGGTATCAGGTTCTCATTCTAATGGCACTCAAGATTCAGGAGAACATGAATAAGTATGCAGTTAATAAAGATAATCAGTCCTGTCTCAGCGTTGAAGCTACATAGAAATGTTAACATTTTGGAGGCTATCAGGATGTATTTAGGGGAGTCCAAAAAGGTGTCATGTAAATCGGGTCTATATTAGATCACCGAACACTTAAAAAAGTGAACGATGATTAATGGACCCAATGTAAGCGAAAGCTTACAATTTCAAACTATCAGAACAGTGATTTTTTCCTAGGGAAAAAAAATCACTGTTTCAACAAAAAAAAAAAAAAGAAAACACTTTAAACATTACATTAAGTGGGGGGCGCTCCCCCCTACTTAAATATACCAACTCTGAGACCGCACTACAGTGCAGAAAATGGCAAAGTAATGAAGCAGCCAAGCGGATTCTTTCCCAGGGAAAGAATTTGCTTAAAAGCCACTTCGATATTTTGCCATTTCAGGCTTTTGAGTTTGATGCATTGGAAAGAATGTGTCTTCAGTCTTCTAATAGGGAACCTATAAATCAGCTGAATTCTGAGCACTGTATCCTTGCAGAGGCGTATAATGGAACAGCAGAATTGTTTCATAGGTTCATATGTGATTACTACACCAACATTTCCAGGGGGCCTTTTTAAGCCTAATGGTTCTTCCCAAATGTATCTGACAGGTTTTGCTACCGTAGGGTTATTTTAAGGGTATATGTAATGCCTTAATATCTATAGATAAGTACTAGAATATGATAATGTTTCTAAAGAACAGGAAAGCACTAGGGACAGATAGACTGCATCTGGAGTTAAGTATGTGAGAAAGGAGATGAAAGCAATCTTGCTGGAGGTATGTACAAGAGCACAGGAGGACCAGAGGGTGACAGAATCATGGTGGCACACAACTACAGCAGTCATTCTAAGCAGCAGTTCCATCCTTATGTTTCGAAATGCGTGTCTTCCCTATACAAACTCAAAATATCAACTGTATAATTTTAGGTAATTTTGTCTATATCAACTGAACTGGATAACTGATAAATATTTGAGTTTTTGCCAGAAGGATCACCACAGAGAAATTGAAGTGTTTTAGCAAAGCCTTAGAAATGAATGCAAACATTTTGCTTTGAGGTGCATACGCATGCTTTTGTTAGAAGGATTTTGATAGTTCTAATCATGTTTCTGCTTTTATTGGTTACTTTTTCATTGTTTTTTTTTTAATGGCTGTTTGTTTGTTTGTTTCTTTTCCATAAGCCCTATGGTGGATATTTTTACTGTAAAGTGAGAGAGATGATTCACAACACGATTAACTAGATTTGTCACCTATGAATATCATGCTCACATATTTAAAATTATGCTTGTAGTGTTGTATGCTGATAGGTAAAGAAAATATAGCTATCATTTAAAATATTATCTCCATTCACTGAGTACATTTTTTAAAATGAATTCATACAATGAATAAGAACCAGCCTTGTGTGTCAGTTACAAAGCTCTCAATGGTAAATGCATATGTGTTATTACAATCCAGTGGCATCTGCTGATTTTTTACTGGTTGAAATCTGATAGGCACACCTGTACCATTATAAAAAGTAATGTAACTCCTTTACTAATCACTAAATGAGTAACAGAGAATTAATATTACTTGACAAAACAGATAGCTCATCTTTAAATCCATGTTCATGATGCTCCATGTTTTATATAGACCAAGGCTGACATTTCCCTAATTTGGACATCATAATCTTGCATTAAATGAGAAAAACATCTAAATAGACTAGCCCCGGGATTCATGAAGCTTGCGCCAGGTGCAGGCGTAGCATAGGTGGTATAATGCCAAATATGGCCGCTGAGCGATTCAGGTACGATCCAATTCCACGTGCACTACCAGCATACGCCATATCTGCGCAGCCCTCGGCACAGGTATGCTAATCACCCCATGCGCAGTACTGCACCATGCAAATGAAGGAACATAGAGATTCATGAAGTGGTGCAGGTGTAGCGTAAGCCCACAGAAATGTAAACCAAAAAAAACGGTTTATATTTTTCCAAACAGAACATCGGAGCTATGAAAGTGGACCAGACTCATGTATTACAAAGTTAACATATGCCAATGGCTAAATATACAGCCAATGGCATAAGAAACGATGCACAATACCTAAAAAACAACATTTAATGTCATGTCCACAGTAACGCAAAGTACAACTGCAGGGCATGTGTGCGCAAGCGGGAACACAAGGAAAATATACACAAATGTCATAAAATTGCAATGTGAAAACAAATCATGATTTCACCTTAATATTCAATGGTATGCATGGTACACCAAAGTCAAGCTGCAAGGGTTGCTAAGGGTCTGTGACAGTGTTCGGCGTGGTAACTATGAATTAGTAGTCAATGCAATGCAAATGATGCAAGTAATAGTGAATTGCAAACGTCCTGCTGGACTAAGGATGTACCTTACGGCGCAGCGCTACAACACCGAGGAGTGGTTTGGAGGTATACATGGCATCAGCAGTGGGGTGTGCCGCCATAGCTGTAAGCACATTGGAGCAATGCAAATCTGGCCTGCGCATTGTTAAGCAAAGCCGCAGGATAGGGGTGGGGATGTAGGTATAGCATCATTTAGCTGAGAGCACATATGGTGCCCGAAAGCGCATGTGTACGCTGATGAAAACGTGCCCGAAACCCGGTAAGCGGACGTACGCGCCACGCACCATAGCTTAAACAGGAAGGTTAGGGGAAGAAAATAAGAAAATGCCGCAGTAGGGTAATTGGGTAATTGTCTGAGCAATTAACACCTATTAACTCACAGTGGGCAATCGACAGCAGCTAACAAGTCTGCTCGCAGCAACCTGCAGAACAGGATAGGGGAGGTGTCGGATTGCAAAGAAAGGAGAACTGTCATAGCAGAGCAAAGCAAGCCTGCAGTAGATCGGCCATAGAACACATGTCGTAAGATAAGCTAGGTTTTGGAAAGTACAAATGAAAGCAGGCTGCTGGATGCATGCCAGAAAATGGGAGGGGAAACGTTAAGAAATGTTAAGGGAAGGGCAACAGGTAATCCACGGCAGCCAAATGTAATTCAACACCAAAGGCACCACAATAGCAGTACCTGTGGTAAAACACATAAGATACCCTGTAGCTCCAATGGTACATACACACCCTATGACATTATCAGTGTTCACAACACAATAGTATAAAGTGTGAAGGCACCTAACACACACCTGTGTATTCCCAAACACTGCACCATCGGTGTAAACAGATGGGTAACTTTTACAATGTACATGTTTGGAGCTGCCATAGCTGTGATTCATCACCATGTGTTAGGGACTGAAGGTGTTGTGGAGGATGATGCTGACAACCACCGCAGGCTCCGGAGGAGGAGAAGAGTGTTCAGACCAAGGGTAACTTACCAGGGGCTACATGATCTGGAGATAGTAGAGCATTACAGGGTGGACAGGGATATCTTACAGCAAATAGTTGAGCTGTGCCGGGCACGCCTGAGATCCAGAAACAACAGAGGGGAACCCATCCCAGTGGACACGAAGGTATGTGTAAGCTAGGAAATACTAGCCACAGGTACCTTTCAAAGGCCAACTGGAGATATAGTGGGGATCTCACAGGCATCAGCATCCAGGTTCCTGGATGCTATGTTACACATGCCAATGAGCATATATACTTCCCCGAACTCAGGAGGAGTTGGCCAGCAATATGCGTCTCTTCCACCAGGTGGCACACTACCCAGAGGTACTGGGTGCGATAGACTGCACGCACATACATATCAAGTCACCAGCCAGTGAGCATTGTAGGCGCTACATAAACCGCAAGGGATACCACTCCATCAACTGCCAGGTCATGTGCAATGCCCAGGGCATTATTATGGATGTGTGTGCCTGCAGCCCTGGAAGCTACCATGACTCCCACATCTGGCATGCCTCACAGCTGTATCAGGTATTTGTCAGGGGGGACATCCCACATGGCTACCTTGTGGGGGATGCTGGCTATGCACTGGAGCCGTGGATGATGACTCCCATCAGAAATGCACACACACCCATGCAAGAATGCCATAATGAGGCACACACAAACCAGAATCATCATAGAGCATGTGTTTGGGATGCTGAAATCATGGTTCCATTGCTTGGACATATCTGGTGGAGCCTTGCAGTACTCTCCAGGCACGTGTGCCCACATCTTCATAGTATGTGCCATGCTACATAATATGATCCTGCGGAAACAGCTGCAGCAGGGACATAATGGTGAAGGCCCTCACAGCCCACCACAATTGCCAAGGCCATCACAGGCACAGAGGGATTCAGACCACGAACACCCTGTGCCAGCCCCAGTAGGCAGACGGAGGTGTGCCCAATATGCCCACGCCTTGGTAAAGAGGGAACGTATAGCACATACACTGACAGTGTAGGCCCCTACGGACTGACACACCTCTCCACCTGCACACACAGTAAACTGGATGGCACACACACATGACCACATGTAAATTGTAATGTATAGGTGGCCTACTGTGTGAATCCTACATAGGCAGCCCTCAACCATTGCACACAGAACAGCTATTGGAGCAAGGAATGTCAACACTTGAACAGTCCACGCACCCAACAGCATATGTTGATACTGTATGTATAGGTTCCTAGGTACATCAGTAGGTACATGCCCGATTGTCGGAGGCTATTCATCAACCGAGGCAAACAGTGTCTGCTGTCACCACCACATCGATTAACCAACTGTCCCTCAGTGGAGCAGAGCCAATTGCGGGATCCATGTGTGTAATCACTGTTCCCCACACACTCTGCATGGCTTACCTGGTGTGTTAATGAGGGGCTCCATATAATGTAATCAGGGATGTAGTGGCAAAGCATGGGGAGTACCCATGACAGGTATCTGTCACCTCAGCATGCTCCACCTATGGTTGTGTGAAGGTGTAGCACATTATAGTGTGTGGCTCACTGTGACATACATTACCAGTGCTGGAGCACATCCATTAAACATCACTTGGACATACCATTAATAGGTCTCATCCATATGTAAACTAACTGAGTTACACATTTGATTGCAGTATGGAGTAACAGCCATAGTACAGTCCACATACAAAACACCATAACACATGTACAAATCCCAGATGCCCAAGTGGTAAATGCACTGACTGTCGTGCATGTTCCCGGTCCTACGTCCTGCAAGGGATGTTACGTAATCCCGAAGGCACGAATAATGGATGTTGGATGCAGGTCATCAGATCAGGTTTAGCACATGTCAGTGGGATTATGCGTTGGCAAGTGCTGGTAAGCATAGTTTAAACATGAATATACGATATGAGCGAAACAGGGATAAGCTTTTCTGAATATCACTCAGATCACGGTCAACGATGTCCAGAACAGGTGAAACTAGCATTATTCACCCCTGTACTAATAGTGCCTGCTCTGAAGGGTAAAACGACCACTGCCAGGAGTAGAACACGCAATCATGTACACAATCACCTAACACTAAGCTACCCGAGATGTACCAACGGCAGGTGTGTATTGTGACCGGTTAAAACACGAATGTGCGGAGTCCAGGAAACAGTATACATCGACATGTACACAACGGAAGGTGTGTTCTTCCTCTCACTCTCTCTCTCTCTCTCTCTATATATATATATATATATATATATATATATATATATAAAATAGAGATAGAAAGGGTGATAGAGAGATATAAGTTAATATATATGTATTCACCTATATCTGCAAATATATAGATAGGTCAATGACATGTACGCAACCATGGACATACAAATAAATAGGATACTGCCAACTATCGAATGTGTCACATACCGACATGCGTAATCACGAGGCTGAAAGACCAAAATGCCATAGTACCAGAACACTAGAACCAAGAGTAATATTATCACGATGTTAAGGGACATTTAGGTATCGCTGCCGGTGCTGCGGTCCAGGTAGGTACTGTGTTCAACTGTGTTTGTGATTGCTGTAGTCTGTGCATGTGTGTGTTGAGGGTGCCGTGTGCATTTCTGTGGGACTGTAATGTGTGTGTGTGTGTGTTTGCATCGTGTGTCTGTTAGTGCTAACTCGGAGGTAGATCATTACGGAAGGTGTGGTCATAGCTGGCCGAAGGCATACGGTTACCACCTGTCCCACTTTAAGAGGGACAGCCCCTCCCTGGGCAGTTGTGTCCTGACAAAAAATATTAAAAAGGGCAAATGTCCGAGATTGTAGGACATAATTATGTCCCATATATTATGTAATAGTTGCATTAAGTAGTTATGCCTGTATCTAAAATACGTAAATGTTACATGAAACATGATAAGTAGCTAAAGTGCTTCAAGAATAAGTATGTATTCAGGATAAAAGTATGTTCTATCCTGTGTACTGACCATGGGTATGTGTCAGCCTATAAACACTGATGTGTGTCCTGCAAATGTCCCACTATGGCCATTTGAAAAGGTGGCAACCCATGCCAAAGAAGTTCAGTCACCAACACAACTGCAATGAGTGCAAATATCTGTGACAGAAATACATGATACAGCTGTCATTTAGTAACATTCCCTTACATATCGATGTATTTCCGGAGGTATTGAAGTATCAACCTCACCTGCATGCTATATAGAAACGAATTAACAATGGCTCAATGTATAAACCCACAACAACCATAGTTTCTCAGTCTGCTAAATGATAGGTCTTCAATTAGGGAAGGAGCCCACACACAGATATGGAATATGTAGAAATGCAGTCCCCACAAACCTGTATATGCTATGTACACCCACCTGAATCTTCCCCACACCCGAAACAATTGCAATACAGACTGTAATAACATCATAAACATCCACTCACTCAATTACATCTGCAGAACCGTTAACATACCTTGTGAGAGACACATTTGTAATGGTGCTATGTGAAATTGTAGCTGTTGTATAATGGAACAGATGGCGATGTTACAGGTTTTGTTTGCAGTAGTCCCTTATCAGACGGTTGAGATGACAGGTACACTCACATGTAGAACCACATACTCTAGCCATCACACACAATCCACGAGGGACAAGAATTCAAAATATCCGTGTCTCTCCAAATAGCAGTTGCAATTCCTCACAACAAAACACATACAGGCCGTCTCCCCGAAGGTAGGGCAAAAGGGCAACGCCCAAGTGGAGAATTCAATTATACCCCACTGTTGCCACGTAATTGGCAAATGGAGTAGTGGCACAGCTGATGTGCATGTAATAATTTACTCAGGAACACCAATTGGCGGCAGGATACCACATGTTACAGGTATTGACGTATATAAGGATGCCTTTCCATACATTCAAACCATAAGCTCATACCATAGAACCATTTAAACAGTAAAGGTGTAAGAGAGATATTTACGAAGACTTGGAAACAAGGTATGTAGAACACTCAGTATGTCAGTGTATGTAGACCCTGTTTTCTAGTAATTAAAGTGTACGCAATGCATAAAGTGGGAAAAGGTATTATGTAGTGATGTCTTGTTGAGCATAGTAACGCTTGTAGAAATTGTGTGTCCTGCTGTGGGCCACAAGGTAAACATCTCATACACCACAAGGGATGCTACATGAGGGCTTTAAACACAACAATTCCACACCACCTGCCATCAGTGGTAGGGTTTGTCCAACAAGTAAGTGCTATAGCAGGGATAGTATATGTTGATATACTGTCACAGTAGGCATGTGTAAGGGTATATAATGAGAATAACATGCCTAAGGTGGTCCTGCTGTGCAAGTATGCTTTGCATTATGGGATAATGTTTAAAATATGTGTAATGTACAGTCTTGTAGGTAGATATGTCAGATATTTTACACAGCATAACTGTTATATCATGCAAACAAAGGGTATCGTCTATTGGCATGTACAATACACAATAACAGGATACATATGGCTTGTAGTCACGGGACACTGTAACAGCATGATAGCTAACTGAAATGAAAGAGCTACTCAATTATCCATGCACAAAGGACATGTAATAGCTTCACAGGTTTATAGTGAGGTACAATGCTGTCTGGCCAAGTCCATGTGTAAGCACAATAACAGTGTTTTCACCGGCGGCATCTCCCTAGGTTAGTGTCCTGTCTGTGAACAGCAGAGCCATGTGTTACCTGCACCTGTGTACAGTACAGCCACTGCAGTGATCCCTGGCGTACATGTGTGTCTCCCATCCACCCATCGAGGTATCTCATGAAGAGTGCTAGTGAGTGTCTCTGCTTGATGTACATAGGAATCATGTTCCAAAGCATGGTGAGTGTCTGGTTCAGGAATGTATCCCTCAAGCACGTCCCACTCATCGTTGTGTTTATGCACATATCCATGAGTATGTTGCTCTCAGTGGCCTTTGCTTATGTTGCTTATGTGGAGTATATCCATAAATATTGTTGTGGACATGGGCCCTGTATGTTCAGCAGAGGTCACCCCTGAGTATGCAGTATACAAATGTGTACAGTCGTGGTGTCCGTAGTTGTGCCACATACGTCATCCTTTGGAGGTCAATAATCCTCATGGTGTGTTAATGTTGTGGTATGTAAAGCCGTTGCTGTTCTGAAGGTACACCCCAAAAGGGGTGTTGTACCCTTGAATGTGTGTCATACGTCAAGAGTATAGAGGTACAATGTGTGCCTTTGTTCCAGCTGCAAACCCATTACAGATAAGGGTGGCCACGTAGAAGGATATCCATGCCACATTGGCAATATGGTTATTAAAGGAGTGGGTGCTATATACGTGTGTACTAAGATCCTGTATAACTTTCAGAGGCAACAGAAAAGAACAGCTTGAACACTTAAGGATTATTTGAGGAGCCTTATCATTCAGCAACAAAGTGACTGTAAGGGAAGAAAGGTGTTGAGGTGTGTTTTGTAATGTTATTCAGTCCTTTTTCCAATTGAAAGTGAGAGATTGTTGGAGAAGCTGCACTAGAGGTATCAGGTTCTCATTCTAATGGCACTCAAGATTCAGGAGAACATGAATAAGTATGCAGTTAATAAAGATAATCAGTCCTGTCTCAGCGTTGAAGCTACATAGAAATGTTAACATATTGGAGGCTATCAGGATGTATTTAGGGGAGTCCAAAAAGGTGTCATGTAAATCGGGTCTATATTAGATCACCGAACACTTAAAAAAGTGAACGATGATTAATGGACCCAATGTGTAGCTTACAATTTCAAACTATCAGAACAGTGATTTTTTCCTAGGGAAAAAATCACTGTTTCAACAAAAAAAAAAAAAAGAAAACACTTTAAACATTACATTAAGTGGGGGGCGCTCCCCCCTACTTAAATATACCAACTCTGAGACCGCACTACAGTGCAGAAAATGGCAAAGTAATGAAGCAGCCAAGCGGATTCTTTCCCAGGGAAAGAATTTGCTTAAAAGCCACTTCGATATTTTGCCATTTCAGGCTTTTGAGTTTGATGCATTGGAAAGAATGTGTCTTCAGTCTTCTAATAGGGAACCTATAAATCAGCTGAATTCTGAGCACTGTATCCTTGCAGAGGCGTATAATGGAACAGCAGAATTGTTTCATAGGTTCATATGTGATTACTACACCAACATTTCCAGGGGGCCTTTTTAAGCCTAATGGTTCTTCCCAAATGTATCTGACAGGTTTTGCTACTGTAGGGTTATTTTAAGGGTATATGTAATGCCTTAATACCTATAGATAAGTACTAGAATATGATAATGTTTCTAAAGAACAGGAAAGCACTAGGGACAGATAGACTGCATCTGGAGTTAAGTATGTGAGAAAGGAGATGAAAGCAATCTTGCTGGAGGTATGTACAAGGGCACAGGAGGACCAGAGGGTGACAGAATCATGGTGGCACACAACTACAGCAGTCATTCTAAGCAGCAGTTCCATCCTTATGTTTCGAAATGCGTGTCTTCCCAACTCAAAATATCAACTGTATAATTTTAGGTAATTTTGTCTATATCAACTGAACTGGATAACTGATAAATATTTGAGGTTTTGCCAGAAGGATCACCACAGAGAAATTGAAGTGTTTTAGCAAAGCCTTAGAAATGAATGCAAACATTTTGCTTTGAGGTGCATACGCATGCTTTTGTTAGAAGGATTTTGATAGTTCTAATCATGTTTCTGCTTTTATTGCTTTCTTTTTAATTGTTTTTTTAATGGCTGTTTGTTTGTTTGTCTCTTTTCCATAAGCTCTATGGTGGATATTTTTAATGTAAAATGAGAGAGATGATTCACAACATAATTAACTAGATTTGTCACCTATGAATATCATGCTCACATATTTAAAATTATGCTTGTAGTGTTGTATGCTGATAGGTAAAGAAAATATAGCTATCATTTAAAATATTATCTCCATTCACTGAGTACATTTTTAAAATGAATTCATACAGTGAATAAGAACCAGCCTTATGTGTCAGTTACAGAGCTCTCAATGGTAAATGCATATGTGTTATTACAATCCAGTGGCATCTGCTGTTTTTTTACTGGTTGAAATCTGATAGGCACACCTGTACCATTATAAAAAGTAATGTAACTCCTTTATTAATCACTAAATGAGTAACAGAAAATTAATATTACTTGACAAAACAGATAGCTCATCTTTAAATCCATGTTCATGATGCTCCATGTTTTATATAGACCAAGGCTGACATTTCCCTAATTTGGACATCATAATCTTGCACTAAATGAGAAAAACATCTAAATAGACTAGCCCCGGGATTCATGAAGCTTGCGCCAGGTGCAGGCATATTGTAGGTGGTATAACACCAAATATGGCCGCTGAGCGATTCAGGTACGATCCAATTCCACGTGCACTACCAGCGTACGCCATATCTGCGCAGCCCTCAGAACAGGTATGCTAATAACCCCATGCGCAGTACTGCACCATGCAAATGAAGGTACATAGCGATTCATGAAGTGGTGCAGGTGTAGCATAAGCCCACAGAAATGTAAACCAAAAAAAACGGTTTACATTTTTCCAAACAGAACATCGGAGCTATGAAAGTGGACCAGACTCATGTATTACAAAGTTAACATATGCCAATGGCTAAATATACAGCCAATGGCATAAGAAACGATGCACAACACCTAAAAAACAACATTTAATGTCATGTCCACAGTAACACAAAGTACAACCGCAGGGCATGTGTTTGCAAATGGGAACACAAGGAAAATATACACAAATGTCATAAAATCGCAATGTAATACAAATCATGATTTCACCATAATACTCAATTGTATGCATGGTACACCACAACCAAGCTGCAAGGGTTGCTAAGGGTCTGTGACAGTGTCTGGCGTGGTAACTATGAATTAGTAGTCAATGCAATGCAAATGAGGCAAGTAATAGTGAATTGCAAACTTCCTGCCGGTCTAAGGATGTACCATACGGCGCAGTGCTACAACACCGAGGAGTGGTTTGGAGGTATACATGGCATCAGCAGTGGGGTGTGCCACCATAGCTGTAAGCACATTGGAGCAATGCAAATCCGGTATGCCCGTTGCTAAGCAAAGCTGCAGGATAGGGGTGGGGATGTAGGTATAGCATCATTTAGCTGAGAGCACATATGGTGCCCGAAAGCGCATGTGTACGCGGATGAAAACGTGCCTGAAACCCGGTAAGTGGATGCACGTGCCACGCACCATAGCTCAAACAGGAAGGTTAGGGGAAGAAAATAAGGAAATGCCGCAGTAGGGTAATTGGAGTACAACTGAGCAATTAACACCTATTAACTCACAGTGGGCAATTGACGGCAGCTAACAAGTCTGCTCACAGCAACCTGCAGAACAGGATAGGGGAGGTGTCGGATTGCAAAGAAAAGAGAACTGTCATAGCAAAGCAAAGCAAGCCTGCAGTAGATCGGCCATAGAACACATGTCATAAGATAAGCCAGGTTTTGGAAAGTACAAATGAAAGCAGGCTGCTTGGATGCATGCCAGAAAATGGGAGGGGAAACGTTAAGAAATGTTAAGGGAAGGGCAAGAGGTAATCCATGGCAG
Source organism: Protopterus annectens (assembly GCF_019279795.1). Lineage (NCBI taxonomy): Eukaryota > Metazoa > Chordata > Ceratodontiformes > Protopteridae > Protopterus > Protopterus annectens. The sequence goes on along the minus strand of NC_056729.1, from coordinate 1,139,022,870 downwards.
CCAAATGTAAATCAACACCAAAGGCACCACAATAGCAGTACCTGTGGTAAAACACATAAGATACCCTGTAGCTCCAATGGTACATACACACCCTATGACATCATCAGTGTTCACAGCACAATAGTATAAAGTGTGAAGGCACCTAACACACACCTGTGTATTCCCAAACACTGCACCATCGGTGTAAACAGATGGGTAACTTTTACAATGTACATGTTGGGAGCTGCTATAGTTGTGATTCATCACCATGTGTTAGGGACTGAAGGTGTTGTGGAGGATGATGCTGACAACCACCGCAGGCTCTGGAGGAGGAGAAGAGTGTTCAGACCAAGGGTAACCTACCAGGGGCTACATGATCTGGAGATAGTAGAGCGTTACAGGGTGGACAGGGATATCTTACAGCAAATAATTGAGCTGTGCCGGCCACGCCTGAGATCCAGAAACAACAGAGTGGAACCCATCCCAGTGGACACGAAGGTATGTGTAAACTTGCAAATACTAGCCACAGGTACCTTTCAAAGGCCAACTGGAGATATAATGGGGATGTCACAGGCATCAGCATCCAGGTTCCTGGATGCTATGTTACACATGCCAGTGAGCATATATACTTCCCCCGAACTCAGGAGGAGTTGGCCAGCAATATGCGTCTCTTCCACCAGGTGGCACACTACCCAGAGGTACTGGGTGCGATAGACTGCACGCACATACATATCAAGTCATCACCCGGTGAGCATGGTAGGCACTACATAAACCGCAAGGGATACCACTCCTTCAACTGCCAGGTTGTGTGCAATGCCCAGGGCATTATTATGGATGTGTGTGCCGGCAGCCCTGGAAACTACCATGACTCCCACATCTGGCATGCCTCACAGCTGTATCAGGTATTTGTCAGGGGGGACATCCCACATGGCCACCTTGTGGGGGATGCTGGCTATGCACTGGAGCTGTGGATGATGACTCCCATCAGAAATGCACACACACCCATGCAAGAATGCCATAATGAAGCACACACACAAACCAGAATCATCATAGAGCATGTGTTTGGGATGCTCAAATCACAGTTCTGTTGCTTGGACATATCTGGTGGAGCCTTGCAGTACTCTCCAGGCACGTGTGCCCACATCTTCATAGTATGTGCCATGCTACATAATATGATCCTGCGGAAACAGCTGCAGCAGGGACATAATGGTGAAGGCCCTCACAGCCCACCACAATTGCCAAGGCCATCACAGGCACAGAGGGATTCAGACCACGAACACCCTGTGCCAACCCCAGTAGGCAGACGGAGGTGTGCCCAATATGCCCACGCCTTGGCAAAGAGGGAACGTATAGCACATACACTGACAGTGTATGCCCCTATGGACTGACACATCTCTCCACCTGCACACACAGTAAACTGGATGGCACACACACATGACCACCTGTAAATTGTAATGTATAGGTGGCCTACTGTGTGAATCCTACATAGGCAGCCCTCAACCATTGCACACAGAACAGCTATTGGAACAAGGAATGTCAACACCTGAACAGTCCATGCACCCAACAGCATATGTTGATACTGTATGTATAGGTTCCTAGGTACATCGGTAGGTACATGCCCGATTGTCAGAGGCCATTCATCAACCGAGGCAAACAGTGTCTGCTGTCAACACCACATCGATTAACCAACTGTCTCTCAGTGGAGCAGAGCCAATTGTGGGATCCATGTGTGTAATCACTGTTCCCCACACACTCTGCATGGCTTACCTGGTGTGTTAATGAGGGGTTCCATATAATGTAATCAGGGATGTAGTGGCAAAGCATGGGGAGTACCCATGACAGGTATCTGTCACCTCAGCATGCTCCACCTATGGCTGTGTGAAGGTGTAGCACATTATAGTGTGTGGCTCACTGTGACATACATTACCAGTGCTGGAGCACATCCATTAAACATCACTTGGACATACCATTAATAGGTCTCATCCATATGTAAACTAAACTGAGTTACACATTTGATTGCAGTATGGAGTAACAGCCATAGTACAGTCCACATACAAAACACCATAACACGTGTACAAATCCCAGATGCCCAAGTGGTAAATGCACTGACTGTCGTGCATGTTCCTGGTCCTACGTTTTGCAAGGGATGTTACGTAATCCCGAAGGCACGAATAATGGATGTTGGATGCAGGTCATCAGATCAGGTTTAGCACATGTCAGCAGGATTATGCATTGGCAAGTGCTGGTAAGCATAGTTTAAACATGAATATACGGATATGCGTGAAACAGGGCTAAGCTTTTCTGAATATTGCTCAGATCACGGTCAACGATATCCAGAACAGGTGAAACTAGCATTATTCACCCCTGTACTAATAGCGCCTGCTCTGAAGGGTAAAACGACCACTGCCAGGAGTAGAACTCGCAATCATGTATACAATCACCTAACACTAAGCTACCCGAGATGTACCAACGGCAGGTGTGTATTGTGACAGGTTAAAACACAAATGTGCGGAGTCCAGGAAACAGTATACACCGACATGTACACAACGAAAGGTGTGTTCTTCCTCTCACACTCTCTCTCTCTCTCTACATATATATATATATATATATATATATATATATATATATATATATATATATATAGAATAGAGATAGAAAGGGTGATAGAGAGATATAAGTTGATATATACGTATTCACCTATATCTGCAAATATATAGATAGGTCAACGACATGTACACAGCCATGGAGGTACAAATAAATAGGATAATGCCAACTATCAAATGTGTCACATACCGACACGCATAATCACAAGGCTGAAAGACCGAAATGCCACAGTACCGGAACATTAGAATCAAGAGTAATATTATCACGATGTTAAGTGACATTTAGTTATCGCTGCCGGTGCTGCGGTCCAGGTAGGTACTGTGTTCAACTGTGTTTGTGATTGCTGTAGTCTGTGCATGTGTGTGTTGAGGGTGCTGTGTGCATTTCTGTGGGACTGTAATGTGTGTGTGTGTGTGTGTGTTTGCATCGTGTGTCTGTTAGTGCTAACTCGGAGGTAGATCATTACGGTAGGTGTGGTCACAGCTGGCCGTAGGCATACGGTAACCACCTGTCCCACTTTAAGAGGGACAGCCCCTCCCTGGGCAGTTGTGTCCTGACAAAAAATATTAAAAAGGGCAAATGTCTGAGATTGTAGGACATAATTATGTCCCATATATTATGTAATAGTTGCATTAGATAGTTATGCCTGTATCTAAAATACGTAAATGTTACATGAAACATGATAAGTAGCTAAAGTGCTTCAAGAATAAGTATGTATTCATGATAAAAGTATGTTCTATCCTGTGTACTGACCGTGGGTATGTGTCAGCCTGTAAACACCGATGTGTGTCCTGCAAATGTCCCACTATGGCCATTTGAAAAGGTGGCAACCCATGCCAAAGAGGTTCAGTCACCAACACAACTGCAATGAGTGCAAATATCTGTGACAGAAATACACGATACAGCTGTCATTTAGTAACATTCCCTTACATATTGATGTATTTCCAGAGATATTGAAGTATCAACCTCACCTGCATGCTATATAGAAACCAATTAACAATGGCTCAATGTATAAACCCGTAACAACCATAGTTTCTCAGTCTACTAAATGATAGGTCTTCAATTAGGGAAGGAGCCCACACACAGATATGGAATATGTAGAAATGCAGTCCCCACAAACCTATATATGCTATGTACACCCACCTACATCTTCCCCACATCTGAAACAATTGCAATACAGACTGTAATAACATCACAAACATCCACTCACTCAATTACATCTGCAGAACCGTTAACATACCTTGTGAGAGACACATTTGTAATGGTGCCATGTGAAATTGTAGCTGTTGTATAATGGAACAGACGTCGATGTTTCAGGTTTTGTTTGCAGTAGTCCGTTATCAGACTGTTGAGATGACAGGTACACTCACATGTAGAACCACATACTCTAGCCGTCACACACAATCCACGGGGGACATGAATTCAAAATATCCGTGTCTCTCCAAATAGCAGTTGCAATTCCTCACAACAAAACACATACAGGCTGTCTCCCCGAAGGTAGGGCAAAAGGGCAACGCCCAAGTGGAGAATTCAATTATACTCCACTGTTGCCGCGTAATTGGCGAATGGAGTAGTGGCACAGCTGATGTGCATGTAATAATTTTCTCAGGAACACCAATTGGTGGAAGGATACCACATGTTACAGGTATCAACGTATATAAGGATGCCTTGCCATACATTCAAACCATAAGCTCATACCATAGAACTGTTTAAACAGTAAAGGTATAAGAGAGATATTTACGAAGACTTGGAAACAAGGTATGTAGAACACTCAGTATGTCAGTGTATGTAGACCCTGTTTTCTAGTAATTAAAGTGTACGCAATGCATAAAGTGGGAAAAGGTATTATGTAGTGATGTCTTGTTGAGCATAGTAATGCTTATAGAAATTGTGTGTCCTGCTGTGGGCCACAAGGTAAACATCTCATACACCACAAGGGATGCTACATGAGGGCTTTAAACACAACAATTCCACACCACCCGCCATCAGTGGTAGGGTTTGTCCAAGAAGTACGTGCCATAGCAGGGGATAGTATATGTTGATATACTGTCACAGTAGGCATGTGTAAGGGCATATAATGAGAATAACATGCCTATGGTGGTCCTGCTGTGCAAGTATGCTTTGCATTATGGGATAATGTTTAAAATATGTGTAATGTACAGTCTTGTAGGTAGATATGTCAGATATTTTACACAGCATAACTGTTATATCATGCAAACAAAGGGTATCGTCTATTGGCATGTACAATACACAATAACAGGATACATATGGCTTGTAGTCACAGGACACTGTAACAGCATGATAGCTAACTGAAATGAAAGAGCTACTCAATTATCCATGCACAAAGGACATGTAATAACTTCACAGGTTCATAGTGAGGTACAATGCTGTCTGGCCAAGTCCATGTGTAAGCACAACGACAGTGTTTTCACCGGCGGCACCTCCCTAGGTTAGTGTCCTGTCTGTGAACAGCAGAGCCATGTGTTACCTGCACCTGTGTACAGTACAGCCACTGCAGTGATCCCTGGTGTACATGTGTGTCTCCTATCCACCCATCGAGGTATCTCATGAAGAGTGCTAGTGAGTGTCCCTGCTTGATGTACATAGGAATCATGTTCCAAAGCATGGTGAGTGTCTGGTTCAGGAATGTATCCCTCAAACACTTCCCACTCATCGTTGCATTTGTGCACATATCCATGAGCATGTTGCTCTCAGTGGCCTTTGCTTATGCTGCTTATGTGGAGTATATCCATAAATATTGTTGTAGACATGGGCCCTGTATGTTCAGCAGAGGTCACCCCTGAGTATGCAGTATGCAAATGTGTACAGTCGTGGTGTCCGTAGTTGTGCCACATACGTCATCCTTCGGAGGTCAATAATCCTCATGGTGTGTTAATGTTGTGGTATGTAAAGCCATTGCTGTTCTGAAGGTACACTCCAAAAGGGGTGTTGTACTCTTGAACGTGTGTCATACGTCAGGAGTATAGAGGTACAATGGGTGCCTTTGTTCCAGCTACAAACCCATTACAGATAAGGGTGGCCACGTAGAAGGATATCCACACCACATTGGCAATATGGTTATCAAAGGAGTGGGTGCTATATACGTGTGTACTAAGATCCTGTATAATGTCACATGTATGTAGGGGACTACCACCTATGTGATAGTCAGTGGGTGATTGGTGTAATCCAAAGGGGATGTCTATGCACCTTGTGTTATGCAGTTTGAGGCCATGTTATTGACATCAGGTATCCGTCACAGTGACACCCATATGGAGGGTGCCTGTATCAGCTGGTGGATCAATCATGGCTCCTTGTTTGCAGTCATCTGGAAACCTATTCAGGGAAAGTCCCTCTGTGCTAGCCTGTACCTCAAGGAAGCATATACCGAACATGAGGGGCCCTATGACCGAGGACTGTGGTACGCCAAGTGTAACTGAATTACAATAGGTACCACGGTATGCTACCCTCATTGTGTGGGTCTTGTCCATGAGTCACTTTGCATAACATCCCGAGACATAGGGGTCGATGTGCAGGTGGATGTGTATGTTGTCGATACCAGAATGGAGAACGGTGCTGAAAGCCAATGAGAGGACAATGTAGGCTGTGTGCACCCCCTTACCATCATCAACTACCCTGGTAACTGTATCAAAGGAGTCCACCAGGTGTAGGAGCCATGGTCTGGCCCTAAAAAATCCAACCCGGGTGGCATCAAAGGTCTGGAGGCCACCAATGTCTCTGTGAATGACTTCCATGATGATGTGCCCCATAGCCTTGCAGAACAGTCCAGTCAGGCGTATAGGGCAATAGTCCCTTTGGTTCATTGTGCTGCCACCTGTGTGGAGTGTGATAACTGTTGCTGTGTGCCATTCAGGGGCCACAATGTCTGATACAAGACTATTACTGAATCTGGTTGCCAAGTGGGGAGCCATGTCATTCTGAGGTTTGTGTAAATCAGCCTGGGATGTTGGATGGTCAAATGGAGTCTGTGTTCCAGGCCTTAGAGAGTGCAGGTTGGAACTGCGTAGTTGTAACCGAAGGGACTCTGCATTGTTCCTGTATGGATTTTGACCCTGTAGGGAGTGAGAGGGTGTAATGTTAGCATTGAACCTATCTGCCAGGATGTTGCTAATAGCAGTCGGTCTGTAATGTTCCTGCCTAACCGTCGTATGTCAGAGCAGATGGGGGTATTGCCATTGAGTACTGACATATCTCCATAATGCTTTGTGGTAGTCCCTGGAATGTGTCGCAGTAATGTTTACATAGCTAGCTTTGGAGGATGTGATAAGGGATCCAAGATTCCTAATGAGGCTGAACAGTGAGCTACCCCACCCATGGGATTGTACTCCACTTTGCAACAGCCACCACCTTCTGTTGTACATTATGTGCATGGAACTGGACCCCTAGAGTGGCGTCCGTTATCTGGTGTGTGCCATCATGGCTCTGTTTGGGATAGCATGATCCATGCAGTTGTGTAAGTGCTAATGAAGTGCACTGGTGTATGTTTCAGCATTTGTAAGTGCATTGTCTATCTGCACGGGTGTCATGACATTTACTACCGCTGTCATAAGACATCTGAAGTAGGCATTGTAGAAATCTTGTACTGTGTATTCGGTGAAGGGTATGGTGCCGGGATGTGGATAACAAGGGTGATTAGCATATGTTCGGAAACTACCAACGAGAGGATAACCCCAGGTGTGGAACACCAGTCATATGTTGGTAATGTCCATGTCTAGGATATTGTTGGTCTTGGTGGTGGTGTGTATGGGTTGATTCAGCCGAGTGGAGGTTATGTATCCCAGAAAGCGTTGGCCTAATGTGTCGGTACATGAGTAGGTATCCCAGTTAAGTGTGGGGTAGTGTCAGTCTCACATCAGTAGTACCTGTCTGAACCCTACTGTCCAGTACACCAAGAAATGAGGGCCAGTAACCGTGGGGTATGTTGATGAATCCGTAGCAAGTTACAGTGTGTATAGCAGTTCTGGCCACAGTTAGTTGCACGTGGATCACCTCTGATGCATTGTACTAAGGAACCAGCCTGGAGGAGTGTACATCCTTGTGAAATATGGACACACCTCTGCCGTGGGTGTTCCAGTCCTGGTTACATGACTGAAAGGTGTGGTCTGCGTGTAACCTGTCAGTGCAGGTGTGCTCTCCGGAGCCTAGAGGCAGGTCCTAGTCACTACAGAGATATCGAAGTGGTCCATTATAAGGAGTGCCTCACCTGAGTGTGTTAGAGATGAAGATGTCAAGCATTGAGTAACAGTACCCCAGGTTTTGCTTGCCTGTTCCTGTTCTGGTGGTGAATGTTATTGGAAACTGTCCAAGACAGGCAGTATAGGAGCATCAAGAGCCTTACATGTTATCTGTACTCCCAGGGCTGACAGGTGCAGGTCATCTGTGCCAAAGCATCATATTTTGTTGACCATGTCATTCAAAGCAGACAGATACTGGATGCCTGTGGAATGACAGCAGAAGCATAGGCAACTGTTGAAGTGAAACATTCAGTCGTACAGTGGTATCAGTCTGGATGAATGCAGAATGCTTCTCAAAGCTTGGGCGATACCTTCTGGGCTACAAGACCAGAGAGCTATTGCATGTCCCTGTACATGTAGTTCAGGAAGTTACATCTCAGGGCAGTCACACTAACATGGAGAATAACAGTCAAATCGTACCTGGTGAAGTGTGGCATGGGTGCATAGGTTATGTTGTGGATCATGTTACCCAACAGCCAGATGTAAGCGACTATCGTCTTGTGTAGCCTGCTGAGTGGGACATCATTGTGACTGCCTACAGAGTCACCTATGACCGGTGTGTTGGGTATGTTATGACACCCTATTGGCTGTAGTTGATGTGCACACATGAGTCTGTGGGCTATAAGTAATTGGTGTTGTGTTTGGTGATGGGGCTGCCTCTGTTGCCTACACAGAGAGTATGGAGAGGTTCTGCAAATGTTGTAGTCATACTATGTTTGGCCTGTGGTGGTGGAGATCTAGTGAGACTATGTGATGAGTGTGGTGTGTTGCAAATGTTAAATGTCCCCACATGAATGTCAGGTTCAGTCTGGGTTGGTGAGTGCATTACCCACAGCATGGCAACATATGTGCATCTCCCACAGGCTGTAATGTCAGATGTGGGGAGGTGAGCATTGACTGTGTACATGAGACAATTGCTCTATTGCCTCATGTTTGCCATATTCATCATATAGACAGGCAATAACACTGGTAAGTGACACTTGGACATGCCTGTATATTCAACCGTGTCTCACAAGATATGTGAGTTATGTGTGTACAACAGCTGTTGTACTGTGAGCAAGCTGGAAATGTAAGGACAGACAGTGTACCTGTAAGAAATGAGTTGGAATGTGTGCTATAGTAATTAGTAGCTAATGAAGTGCTTACATGTTCTGAACAAGTGCTGAGCATGAATATGCAATACAGATAGGGTGTTGGATAATATAAACCCACTGCAACCCACAAGCGGAGACGCCAGTCATAACTGGAGGCACTGCACTATTACCCTGCTGAGTATGGTCTGCATGTCTATGAACCTTTATCAATGTAGATGTTAGCAGTACAGATGTAGATGACAGTACGGATGATTTCACACTGCATAGCATTCCTGTGACAGGTCATAGGACATCACCCATACTGTGTTCCAGCTACACTGAGTATACTAGATGTACCTTCGTATGTCACAGGAGTGGTCTAACAGTGGCCTGTTGACAGAAGCAACACTACAAAAGGTGTCTGAGTGACATGTGCATATCACACCAGTGGCAGCTACAGTAAAACAGGGTTAATGTTTTGTACTCCCCCCTCATTGTAGCCCATACCACACAGACAAATGGGAGGCATCTGCGTATGTAAGGACGTGAATGGCCATGACCTAGGAGCAATAGCTGTCCAAATGTTGTGGACAACATACAGAATGGGCTTTGTGGGTGAGGTGCGTGACATATGTGCACAATCTGACAGCTGATAATAGCATTGTCACCGCTAGGTGAATAAACCTGTACCCATTAACTACCACCTAGGCAGCGGTTAACATTATGGTCACTGTGTGTAAGGGATGGTGCTGTGCAGTTCACCTCCCTGAGCTGGTGACGTCTCCAGGCCTATTAGTTAGTCATACGATGCACCCATGTCATGACAGGGTGCCATCCATAAGCATGGAGATCATTGGACAGGCATACTCAGCACTCAGGTGACCAATATCGGATCACATATCACCTTTCAGGGGTATTGGCCATGCATGGATGGGCGATACCAGCCTTCACAATCCTCACCTCCACTATGCAGCATGCTGGCTACCTTGCATAAAGACATGTGCTACACTGTGATGTTAGACATGCTACATGTACATATCCTGATCTGAAAGACATACATCATGGACAGCCACCATCCTACTACAATGATCACCACATGCTGGACAGATCCCTGTGCCATACATGTTACATACTCCTGCCATACCATGCAACCCTGTCCATCAAAGCTGCACATGTCATCTCTGTCAAACATGGTGCGATGACCGCATGGTAGATGTATCATTAACTGTCTGGATCAGTAATGTGACACTGATGCACCTGGCGGTGGCAAAATGGCTGCTGGATACAGCTAGAAAACCTTGCCCGTACATGCTATGGTTGATAACCATCCCTGCGAATAACGTCCGGCTAGCCATTGTCCCATGTGTATTACATGTGCAATACAGGCAATACGTGGCAGGATGTTGAACTGCTGTACAGTGCCATGTAGATGTATACGGCAAAACACATGCATGTAAAGGTTTCCATGCACATGTGTGCATTGTCACTGCTCATGTCCGTTAAGGCAGTGTATGTGTTGATATGTGACATATACACAGCATCAAGGTCAACAGCATTATTGTGGACACATCCAGGCATGTGCTGATAGGTAAGAACACCAGTACAGGCAAACAGACATGCCCACATCAAGACAGCATTCACATTGAGTATGAGCAATGTAATGAGGTGACACACATATATGGTGGTGATATCCAATGCACAATGGGTGTTACATGTGTGACACAAACATGTCAGTCATGTCAGTGTCATGACGATTTGCAAAGATAACTGTTCATATGTACTAGATTTCGATTTGCAAAGATAACTGTTCATATGTACTAGATTTAATACAACTGTATGTGCAGCTGTATCTCTGTACATCTCTGTGATACTGTGACCTATCTCCATCTTTATGTCTTCCAGATAATGCCTTGTTCATACCTGCCAGCGTATAGCCACCTGGAGGATGATGCCCTCATCCCATACCTCCATGATAACTATAAGGTGTTGTTCAGCCATGTGCCACAGCATGCCCAGCAGCGTGACGACCTGTGGAAGGAACTACGCAGGAGGGTTAATGATGTGGGTGGCCATAACCGCACCTACCAGCAGGTGTGTAGACACTGCACGGACCTGATATGACATGCAAAACAGCGTGCCAATGCAATTGCCAGGGAACAAGGTGGAATAGGTGGTGGGCCACCAACCCAGCCCCCACTCACACACACTGAGGAGCTACTGGCCAGCCTGGGGACACCCTCAGAACAGCATCCACAAACACTAGCTTCCATCATGGAGGTGGGTGTCTCCCAACCACTGAGCCTGGAGTTGCCTGGTAAATCACTACTGCACATATGACTATTATATCCCATTTAGTTGCATGTGTCACTGTACAATATGTAATGTAACATCATATGCAAGGTATGTTTACACACATGCCGCATACTATAGTTTGCTACCCTGTGTATGCACACATGTGCATACTATATGCTTTTGTACAGGCGAATGTGTTAACATGCACAGTGCACCCTGTAGCTGTCATACAGTCATGGATAATGTTCATACTGCTGTGCCAACCCTATACAGGTACCTCTGGCGTGCCACACAGACATCAGTCTGTTGTAGGTGAGACAGTTATCAGTATCAGGCATGTTAATGCATATATCTATTTGCCATGTGGCCAGTTAACACATGTACACATAATGTATGGTCCAGTCACGATATACAGGTCGCATCTGTCATCAAGCACACTGGCTACCCATGTGCAATATATACAGACTAAATGAAACACCAACATGAAACCACAGTATATGTCATTGCTAGATGTGTGGACAGCTGTGCATACAACGGTGGAGGTGTTGTTCAATGTAGGCATATGTACTATACATTGGAACAACACATGTGTGGTACGCAAACAGTACCACACAGTGAGCTGGGATGTGGGCAGCCCACAGGATTCACCATTGTGTATTATGCCCCTGCAATGGGTGCACACATTGTGATGTGCCATCTGACAAGTCCCAGACATGTAGTGTTCCAGCTGCAATATTGTCTCAATATCCCATAATACATACCCCACATACCAAACATACAACCCTTTGTCTGCATAACCCTGTGGACAGTGACGTATCTGACATCTATGGGTATATGTCATATGGGACAACACAGACATGTGAGATAGACGGCCATCACAAACATTTGGCCAACACATGTTCACACATGGCCATGGAGGATGGCCAGAGACATGTAGCCACACAGTAGATGTGATGTGTACATTGTCCACACATGGTCCAACTATAGCCTTTGTTGAATGGTTATATAGTTGATGTGGAACACTGGACATCCTAAAAGCCTGTGCACAGCTTGTGGAGATGTCACTTAATTCGACCATATAAGATGTGTTGAACATCATGACTGTGTCATAGCATGACAGTAGTCACCTGTACAGTTTCCACAGACATAGACACCACATCAGGCCACAGATACCGTACATTTCCCTTGCTGCTGTTTGGACATCACTGTCAGCCGTGCACCTTGTGTGTGTGGTACATAAATGTCATGTGGGACATGGTGTATTGACAAGTCTGCCATGTGTGGACACGGTTGCCAGGCAGCTTAGACATGTTAGTAGTTGTGCAGGGGTGTCATCCATAGGTCTTCCAGTGACCTGTCACATGACACAGCATGGTTTAGTGTGTATACACCTCAGTGATGTTGGTCACAATCCACAGTAGTTATGTCATGTGTTTGCACGCAGTCATGGCTATGCACTGTGTGTGTATTACACACTGTATAGCAATATAGGTGCCTCATGATGCCATGCAATGGCACAGTGTCTGTACTTCACACTGTATAGCAATATAGATGCCTTATACTACCCTTCAATGCTCATGCACATCTGCTAAAAGTGCTTTCTATCTGTAGGGCATACAGACAACACTGCAATGTGATACCCATTACACCACTGTACATGTGTCAGGACAATATTGTGTCAGACATGTATGCATGTCAATGCACACGTCAGCAGATTACATGTCATACTACATGTCAATGTCAAGGTCACATCAGCCATGTGTACTGTTAACCTGTGCCGGTACACATGGTGTATCACAGGGATGCATGCTTACTACCATGATTGTGTGAACTGCATGGCTTCTGATGACACCTGCTTGCTGTTGTGTGCAACCCAGGGAGGTATGCTAACTACCACTATTAATGTCTGAGCTGCATGCCGTCTGCTGTATCACATGCATGCTGCATGCCGTCTGTCAAATCACATGCATGGTGAGTCAGTGAGTCAATGTGTCTGTGTGTCTGTGTGTCTATTGTAATGTAGAGTCTTTCTTTGTATTCACAGGTGATGTAGGTGCGTTACCCTCCTGCGGTCCATCTGATGTTAGTGTCCTCACAGATACTAGCTGTGATGAACATATGCATGAGGTACAGGCAGGGTTGTCAGGGGCTGAATCTGTGCCAATGGTTGCCATCCTAGCTATGTCCCCCTCTTCCCCGTACACAGTACTTATGCCAACACATACCCCATCACCAGTGGCCATAGAGGAAGGACAGTCAGCGTGTGTTAGCTTGGAACAGGAACGTGTGGTGGCTACAGAAGGTGTGTCTCCATACCATGGTGTCAGTGTAATGACTGCAGATGTGCCACCCAGGCATGTGACCAGTGCTGCTCGTAGGAGGACCTCTGGCAAACATGCACCTGCAGGACAGAGCGCAGCAGCTGGTGTCACCAGACGCATGTTCCAGACTGTAATGCTGGCACAGGCATGTGCTGAATGGCAGAACACAGAAGGATAGAGGCTTCAGAGGGCTGCTATCCGTTCTTTAAACAACAACATCCAGGCATTGGCAAATGCTCAACAGCAGATCGCTGATGTTCTGGACAGGCGATTGGGTGACATGGTTGGAATCCATGACCATGGCATGGCAATCCACGAGCGTGAGCTGTCTGTGCTGGAACATCTGGTAGGAGTGAGGCATAGGCCACATGGACGTAGGCCAGCTACACCACCTGGTACAGGCCAACGTGAATGAGCCACCTCACATGCCCACTTCCACAGTGCTGGTAGCAGTAGCAGTGCAGCTGGTGCTGCGCTATCCACACCAGGACACAGCAGGCCATGTGGACGTGGCCCTGGATGTTCCCAGTGGGGACACAGTTCCAGTGGACATATGTCATTGGACAGTAGCCAATCTGTACCTCTGCCTGGTAGTGCCAGTGCAACCCCTGGCAGGCACAGGTCACGTGGCCATGGCCGGACACAGTGAGCTGTACATCCTGGTCTGTACAATCTGGAGCTGTCAATGATACCCCTGTGTAGGCTGGACACATGGCAGAACTGTGTGTACACATACACGCACACAGCAGAAATATCTGTAGGGCACCGCAACACCCACATGCATAATGACCACACATGTCCAATCAGATCACCGGCCCTAACCCACACACATGATGTCATCCACTGGTGCAGCCTATGCCCCTGGCAAACATGATCACCCTGTGCATATGATGATGCCTGTGCCGCATCCCTGTCATCCACGCCATCGGTGCAGGGACATGCTCATATGGTCTGATGCACAGGGTGAAAAGAATAGTGAGAATTGTATATTACATTTGTTGTGTACTGTTGACACGCACCAGACATACCATGTTGTACAGGTTTAGAATGCATTGTTATATGCTCACAGTATGTGTCTTGATAACAACAGTAACAGCATGTTGGTAATGATGCCCTACTTCCCTCCTTAAGGTCTAATTGCATGTGCCATTATGTTACAGTGTTTGCAGCTCGAGTGCACTGTTGCATGTTCACAGTCTGTGTCTTGGTAACAACAGTAACAGTATGTTGGTAATGATGCCCTGCTTCCCTCCTTAAGGTCTACTTGCATGTGCCAATAAGTAGCAGTGTTTGCAGTTTCCCATGTGTAAATGTGGAGTACTCACAGGCATGTATGGCAATACCAGCATGCTATACGTAGCCTCAACTTCACTGTTAGAAAGGCTACCATTCCACAGATGTCCACACATCTACTGATCCAGAAGCATGTGAGCTGTTTAATAGGCTACAGTGGCTAGAGACATGACATCCATACCGGGTCACATCACAGGTATGGTGACATGGTGCGCAGGGTTTACACAGCGATCTGGCTGATGTCAACGTTAGAGGCCAGTTGATAGCATGAGGCCTCACTGTGTAGCAGTAATACACTGTCACATTACAGGATGAGAACACACACAGACATACACAGAAACACACAGTAACATGACCACACTCACGGGGTCAACAACACTATAACGCACACTTGATGGTGTTGAGGTGAGGACCCCTGCCTATGTGGTAATCACCTTCACAGTACTGTGCACCCACATGACGTGACACAGAGAATGAATGTGTACAGGTAGCCAGTAAGACTGAGACCGATGGCATCAACAGAGTAGTAGACTGCATCACCATCACGGGTTAGGGATCCTGTCTGTTCTGTATGGTAGCATACACCCTCACTCCATGCACCAGACAGCCATACATACATACACATACACACACACACACACACACACACACACACACACACACACACACACACACACACACACACACACACACACACTGTGGAGTCCACAAATGTCATTCACATACAGATAGCTGACATGTGCGTGATACACACACCACCCCTGCCTACGTCTTGCTTTCTACACTGCAGTATGTACAGATCTCTACAACAGTGTACAGGGGTGTGTAACAATTGGGATGTATTCCCCACCATACATAGCATATATGGTCACACAAGCAAACACACATGTCAGTACTGTGAATCATACACCTGCTTTATGATGATACATCTGACAGACATGCAGCTGTATTGGCCACATTATGTGTACCAATGCTACCTTCCGCAATTGTGCTGCTATATGCACATGGGAGGACGTAAGTGTTACAGTTGTCACGTGATGTAGAGTCAGTAACACCCTGACCACTGTGTATGTTGTATGTCTTCACCTTCAAGTAACAGTAACATAGCATACTGTTTGCACATGTAATGGTAGGATGGCTTGTGACACACCTGTGAGCTGTCTTCAGCAAACATCCATCTGCAAAGATGGACCACCACTTTATGTACACACATCCATCCATACCTGATGTACATCCTGCCGTACTGTCAGTATTTCACCATATACAGGTGTCAATGATGGGGCTGCATTGCAACTGCATGTTGTAGTTAGACACAGATGAATGGCATACATCAGCTACTGCACATGCATGGTGGCTGCATGCACACCACTACATGTACATGTATGTTGGTCCTGCATTCCTGTCATGTAGCCATGTTTGTATGCATTGCAATTGGTGGACATGTCTGATGACATACATGACACATGGACTGTTGTATGATATGTTGGTTGTCATGGGTAACTAGTACAGAGGGAATGTTACCTCAGTCAACATTGCTACCTTATGTACTGTTAGCATTCAACAGCCATGGACCTACCTTCCATGTGCAAGCGTGTGATTGCTGTAGCCACTTGTCTGCACAGAGGACAGCAAAAGCTATGCTATGCACATATGCGTTGTGTGTGTGTGGGCCATGTACATATCCACTGCGATTACATGTATGTCATATCCAAACATGAGTGTTTTCTGGTGTACAGCGACAGACATCTGTTACAGCTGTGTAGAGCCGACCTGGTTATGAACTGTGGTATCATTGCATTGCATACCACATGATGGAACCCTGTCAGTACATGTGTAGTCTGCACAGTTGCTGTAGACCTATGTACAGTCCACTGGTCATGAGTAACATGGTGGTGTAGTAATGTATGGATGTGTGTTGCTGGTCCAAGGACATGGTGATGTAGACTGCGGCATTTACCACTGTGATCTGCACCTGAGACATCTGTGATGGCTCTTGAGTGTGAAATGGCCAGTACATGTGAGTGGCCTTCATGTACGTGGGGACAGTAACACCTGGAACGATCCGTCATGGTCTTATGGCCCATATGTCTGTATCTGAAATATACGGTGGTAGTGCTATTATGCACAACTGTGCCATATGCCATGTGTTCCTCATTGCAGAGATGTCCGTATTCCCCATTGTTGGATCTGGATTGTCAACTGTGATCACAAACGCTACACAGCTAGCACTGATTACCGGTGTCAGATGTGTGTAGTGCAGTGTTCGTGCTAACAATGTTCACTATTGACACACTGTGCCCTTCCGTGTTTAGAATCCATGTGCATACAAGACAGCCCTTCACTACAACTAAGTGTGTGAACATGCCCAGTACGCCGTTGTGTAGATGGACACACAGTACATTCCAAACTGTGCCCTTCCATGTTTAGAATCCGTGTGCATACAAGACAGCCCTTCGCTACTACTACTAAGTGTGTGAGCATGCCCAGTACGCCATTGTGTAGATGGGCACACAGTACATTCCAAACGGACATGTGCTACTAAGTGTGTGAGCATGCCCAGTGACACCATGTGTTGGTTATGTGCCTCTGTGTATGGGCATGACCATTGAAATCCTGTATAGCGATAGTGGTCATCCAGGCAACAGATGTCCATACCTCATGTCAGGATGGATTCCTACATTGAACACACTGGGACTGTCTTGAAGGGTGTACTGTCTGTGGCACGTCTTGTATCCATGTAGTGTGGTAATAGTGCTAAGTAGATAGGCAGTTGTCCCGCTCACACCACTGCCGTGTGTTTGTCTACGTCTACCTTGGGACAGTAATATGCTTTTAGATTGCTCACTCTCCATACATTCCCTATCGGCATCCTTGCCTTTGCTGATGATGTCATCCACCTAGAAGTATGCCTCTGGGAGTGCTGTGTTCCAGTAATCTCAGTAGCACGTTCTGTAACTGCGTAATGCTATAGTGTGATAAGGTAGTTAGGTGTATGTTCGACTCCCGGCCCTGCCAAGTGTGTGTGTGTGTCTGTGTGTGTGTGTATGTGTGGGTGTGTGTGTGTGTGTTTCAAGCTGCCTGGGGACAGAGTAATGCTTTTAGACAGCTCACTCTCCATACATTCCCTATAGGCATCTTTGAATTTGCTGATGATGTCATCCACCTAGAAGTATGCCTCTGGGAGTGCTGTGTTCCAGTAATCTCAGTAGCATGTTCTGTAACTGCGTAATGCTGTAGTGTGATAAGGTAGTTAGGTGTATGTTCGACTCCCGGCCCTGCCAAGTGTGTGTGTGTGTGTGTGTGTGTGTGTGTGTGTGTGTGTGTGTGTGTGTGTGTGTGTGTGTTTCCAGCTGCCTGGGGACAGAGTAATGCTTTTAGACGGCTCCCTCTCCATACATTCCCTATCGGCATCTTTGCCTTTGCTAATGATGTCATCCACCTAGAAGTATGCCTCTGGGAGTGCGGTGATGCTGAAACTCAGTAGCGCGTTCTGTTACTGCGTAATGCTGTAGTGTGGTAGACTAGACAGGTAGGTGCTCAATTCCAAGGCATGACAGGTGTGTGTGTTTAGCAGTTATACCCTATGTGTTGGTATCTGTGGGTGGCTAGCTGCAGGATGTGTTCAGTGTGTTTTGTTGCTGACCTATATAGTGTCCACAGCCTGCATATTCTGCCAAGACACTGTGTTGTCAACACATACATTCACCAATAGGTCTGGTGAGTAAATGTCAGCAGCTTTACTCTTACCCTTAATACAGTCTGACCCGTGTGACGCAACAGAACACACATGCCTTGATAGTAACAACATTACATGATGCAGGTAGCACATGTAGTTTCCTTTTCATGCCTGTCTAATGCTTTGCTGTCATGTGGTCCACTGTTGTGATATAAATGCAATATCTACATATGTGTGTACATGTATATGTGTGTATGTATATCTATGTATATATGTATACAAATAATATATATGATATATGTAGATATAGAGAGATAGACATAGATATAAACACATATGTCTGGGGACATCAGCACTATTGAATGTTTGTGCCGGATGATCTTTACGTGATAACCTGGGATATATGTATATCTGCCATGGCGTAGTGGTAATGCACATCGTCTGTTGTGTGTAGGGTCACGGGTTGTAATCATGTAGACACCGGTTATTTTGTTGCTGGGAAGACCATGGGACATTGAATATGGTGATAGTAAGGCACCTGTTACCAGTTGTGTACGGATCTGAGGAACACTAAGCAGTAGTGTTAGAAAAATGTGTATTTGAATACATGAGAAATGCTAGTTTAAAAGCAAAGTAGTATATAATGCATTTTATTCTATTAATCATATAGTAGTAAAATTAATTAATGTCTAAATGTGAAGTAGTTTTGAAACTGCAGTGTGGCTTGAAGCAAAAGCTGATCCCTGACCCTGACAGAATGCTAGCTTTGCAAGTTTTAATGTTTATTCTTTTTAAAAGTGATTATCTGCTGGGTCAGGAAATTAAATGTGTGAAATAATGAAATCTTCTGCTCTTTCCTGTTGGAATGATCTGGCCTTGTATATGTGTTACTTAGATAGCATGCAGCTGTGTGAGAAAGTAAAACAGTGAACAAAGACATACATTAAAATACTGAAGCTGCTATTGTATTCGAACTGATATGAAACCTTGAACAAGTAACTTTACAGAAAGACATTATGACTGACCAGCTGGATAGCAAGGCCGTATTTTATCTAGAGGAAAAGTTTTTTAAAATATACTGCATCAGCAGATTAAAAGAATAGAGGCTTGTAAGCTAAAGTGATGTAGATGCCCTGTGACATATCACGTCAGTAAGGTGGGCATAGCTTGAATGTTAAACCTATATAAAATTGTGTGCTTCCTGTTTCATGTCAGACAAAATTCTGTACTTATATGTTTTTTTTGCCTCCTGGTGTACACTAGTAAACTTTTGCATCTGAACCTCCTGTGTATTGAATTCTTAATTTTATTTAACAAATAGTTATTAATTTGGAGGTTCGGTATGGGTCATATAACTATTCATTAGAAGACTATACTATGCAGATGAGGTTGACAATAGTGTATCCCATTTATCCCCAGGGTGTGATGCAGATACCTGGAGTGAATGTGTGTAGTTAGCTGGGTGCAGGGCTCGAATATAGTTGACAGAATGGGAGGGGGGTCAGGCATACTGCACGTACATTGCAGAACTGTGCCTCGGGAGTGCTCCTGCCTTAGCACACCTAAGCTAGGGGTGTGTCTATACCTGCCTGGTGACATTGGGAGGGACAACAGCAGTATTGGGGTTGTCAGAGTGTACAGGCTGCACAAACAGGTGATGATCAGCACAATCAGCAGATGACATGGCCAGCCCGCACCTGAACAGTATGGTAATGTGAGAAAGCATCATACACACAGGTTTCTTCCACACTCTACACCACCGGTGTATACCTGCGGGGACATTTCATGACACAGTCCAACCAAATGAGAAGGACTGCAGCAGGCAACATAGACCAACATGTGCAGGAGGCTGAGGGCAGTGAGGATGTGTATGCTGCTGAACATCCCTTACTGAGGTGACATAAGACTTTATAGACCCAGGGTGACTTACCAGGGGCTACATGAGCTGGGGATGGTGGAGCACTATGGGGTGGACAGAGACCTCCTACAGCGGCTTGTTGACCTGTGCCTGCCACACCTGACACATCAAACAGGCCGAGGGAAACCCATCACAGTGGATACCACGGTATGTGTTGGCCTGGGTATACTAGCCACAGGTACCTCACACAGCACAACTGGGGATATCATGGGGATCTCACAGGCATCTGCATCCAGAGTATTGCGCCAGTTCACAGATGCCATGTCAACACATGCTAGTGAGCACGTACATGTCCTCAACATATGTGATTAGTAGACCAGCAATATGCATCTCTTCAACCACATGGATGACTACCCTGGGGTACTGGGTGCTATAGCCTGCACACACATACACATCAAAGCACCACCCAGTGAGCGGGGTAGGGTCTACAGTCACTGCAGGGGCATACCCTCCAACAGCTAGGCCATATGCGATGGCCAGGGCATTAGATTGAATGTGTGTGCTGTCTGCCCTGGAAGCTATGATGATTCCAATATATGGCTTCTGACACAGCTGTACCACACCTTTGTCAATATGGACATCCCTACAGTGTCCTAGTGGGGGATGCTGGGTAACCATTGGTGTCATGGCTGATGACACCCAGCAGGAATGCACACACACCTGAACACTCACACCATAATGAGGCGGATGCACAGGCAAGACATGTAATTGAGCATGTGTTTCGGATGCTCAGTTCACGGTTCTGGTATCCGGACACATCCGGTGGAGCCCTGCAGTATTCACTAGCTACATGCACACAATTTGTTATGGTATTTGCTATGCTACACATTCTGATCCTGCAGTAACAGTTGCTGCAGGAACAGCATGGGGCAGGGCCACATGGCCCAACACCACTGCCAAGGCCTGTACAGGCACAGTGTGACTTGGCGAAGGAACTACCTGAGCACGACCCAGTCGGCGAAAGGTCGTGCACAGTATGACCTGCCCTTGGCAAAGAGGCAACACAAGGCATATGCACTGACACAGTAGGTACCCATGGATGTCTCCTCACTGACCTGCACACAGTACAATGGATGCCAAACATGACACTACCTGTGCTCGGCCATGTATAGGAGGTGCACTGTGTGCATCCGACATAGGCAGCCCTCCAGCACCGTCCTCAGGTCCAGAACACCCCCAGGGTACGTCTATCGACCTAATAATTGGCAGTTGTATTAGAATGTGTATTTACCCATTGCTATGGTATGTATGTGAGCATACAAGAGACTTT
Source organism: Protopterus annectens (assembly GCF_019279795.1). NCBI lineage: Eukaryota > Metazoa > Chordata > Ceratodontiformes > Protopteridae > Protopterus > Protopterus annectens. Next base: position 1,139,001,192 of record NC_056729.1, on the reverse strand, counting down.
GGTGGCCGACTGTTAGGGCAGCAGACAGTACACGTCCATAGTGGCACCATGACATCTGTAGCACATACGGGGGTCACAATGGTAGCCAGTAGTACACAGGGTGTCCTAACTCACTACAGATTATGAGATGAACATCATGTGTGTCCGTACAGCCCACACACGTTCCATGCAGCTGGACAGGTGTGGACCAATACAGACAAATTATTTGGTTTAAGCACTTGGGCTTCAGGCCAGTTATTTTACATTAAGAAGGTTTGTGGTCTGCACTCTTGTGGGAGAAGAGGCTGGACTCTGCCCTTCTGAGCTGGGAATTTCTGGTTAAAGGTTTATAGTGCTTGAATATTTGAACTGTATCTTACTGAAATTGGTACACCTTGTTTGCTGTAGCATAGACTAGATCCAGGCCTGCTGAATCTAGCTTTGTTTATATGCTTGTTGTTTGTTTGCTTGTTATTTCCCTGGAACGCTAATTCCACCTAATACGTGGCTTCTCAGAGCTTCTGTGGATCACTAGTGATATCTGCATTGCTTACTGTACTTATTTCCTTGTTTCACTTGAAAGAAAGTTACTGTTTGTCATTTTTGCATTTAAGTTACCTGTAACACATTGCACTTAAGTTACCTGGCACTTGCTCACTAAAGCAATTATATAAGTCAGCACTAAAAATTAAAAGCACTAGACCCTCACTCCCCACTGGCCCTTGTTTTCAATTATAAAGGAATTCCCAATATTATTCTAGCATGTCCAAAGGTCAGTTGTCAATCTCCTCCTCGGTCCAGCTGGTGAATCTGGGAATCTTGAGGCAATGTTACAACTGCCTCATGTACACAGACAACCCTCTCCTCCTCCCAACAAATTCCAACACATGTGAGAGATGCAACCATATAGCCAAACTGGAGGCTAAGCTCTCTAAACTCAGTACTGGCATAACCAGTCAGGAGGAGAAGGAAACCACACTCACTACAATTCCAGTCTCACATAGACCTACCACGACAGCAAACCAAACACATAATCACACAAAAACATACTTGGAGGCTCTAAATAAAGATCTGCCTAAGCAGCAGAGACCTTCAAAGCAGACACCCAAGCAACTGCTACCCCAAAACAAAACACGTGCAACACATATCTCACAAAGCCAGTGTGCCTAACAGTCACAGCCCTTAAGACTAAACAACACACCTGATACACTTGTAATAGGTGACTATATCGTCAGGCACACTGACGTCCCACTCACCAGGCTGAACAAGGAGAGGGTCACGGTGAGCAGCCTGTCGGGCACTAGGATCTGCCATATAACACAAGAACTCAGGTCACTTCAAGGCAAGTACAAATATGACTCAGTCATTGTCCATGCTGGTGTGAATGACCTGAGATGTACCTCCCTGGACTACATGGAAAGAGACATAGAGGAGCTCTCTGAGCATGTAGCCCAGGCCGGTATGACCCTGTCCTTGAGTAGCATCTTACCCTCACCAAGAATGATGCCACAATATGAAGACAAGATGATCAATTTCAACAATTGGCTTAAGTACTGGTGTCATTCAAAGGGGATCCAATGCCTGTCAGCTTGGGATGATATGCTCAACAAGCCACGATGCTTCGCTAGGGACGGCCTGCACCTGTCACCCCTGGGCTTTCGGATATTGGCAAAGGCTCTTGCTACCCCCATAGTGCCTTTTTTAGGCAAGGCTCAAAAGACAAACCCACCTCCATAGGTATTACAAGGGATAAGAAACTAAGAGTAATGCTACTCAATGCCAGAAGTCTAAACCTCAAGATGCACACACTCTAAACTCTCCTTAGCATGGAGAACATCGATATCTGTGCAGTAACAGAAACCTGGTTCAGGGCTCCCGAGAGCACCCCAGCACTACCAGGTTATACCTCATACCATGCTTTTGCCCCAAAACTTGGACCGAACCACAAAAGGAGGGGGAGTATCGATATTCATCAAAGATACCCACACCTCCAGGTTGGTGGCAAAGCACGAAGCATCAGAGACTATCCATGTGCAACTAACAGTGAGTAAAACTGCCTTCCAGTTTATAGCCTGCCACAGACCACCCTCCCAAACCCAGGAACCCCACTCAGCCTTCCTGAGGACACTGGAAAATATGAAGGTCTCTCCAAACACCATTATATTGGGCGACTTCAACTACCCAAACATAGACTGGGGGCATTACTCTAGCTCCAACACCCTAGCCCAAAGGTTCCTAGAATTTATAAACTCAAATGCTATGGAACAACTTGTTACCACTCCCACAAGAGGGGAAAACATACTGGACCTGATCATCACCAACATGGGGACTCTATGCTCCACACCAGAAGTGTATCCCTCACTGGTAAGATCAGACCATAAACTAATCTCACAGGATATTCACATCCCGACCCCACCCCTGCCCAGAAAACCACAGTGAAAAACTTCTCTAAAGCAAATTTCACACTCCTCAAAACGAGGTGGAATCCTTCAAAGCCCCAGGCCTGTGGAAAATCTGCCCAGACTGCAGAATCCTTTATAAAGCATTCTATGAACACCTTCAGGAATGCATGGATCATGCGATCCCAAATAAAACCAAGACCCAGTCCTCCAAAGGCAGGCGTCCTGTCTGGTGGACCCCAGCCATAAACAAACTATACAATAGAAGGAGGAAGCTACTAAATGATAGAGCAAAATCCCAAAAGGGAAGGGATCACTGATCAGTATTAGCAAAAACTATGGGCACTCATAAAATTGTCTAAGGCCAGCTTGAGAAAATTGCACAGGACACTAAGGATAATCACAAGGCTTTCTTTAGTTATGTTAGGAACCTGGGTGGTAATTCCCAGATATGCTCAGAATTAGTCCAAAATGACAAAAATACACCGAACCCACAGACATTGCCAACATCCTAGCTGACAGGTTCAGCCAAAATCCCCCTCCACCAAAAGGGCAAATATCTATCCCAGCAGAGTGCTGCCCCTGACATCTCAGATGCTCAGGTAAGAGCCGCCCTCTCCAAAGCAAAAAACAGCATTAATGGGACCAGGCGGTGTCCCGGCTGCATCCTACATGAACTCCAAGAAGAGTTAAACCCAAACATAAAACTACTGTTCAATCTCAGCCTTACTACAGGATATGTGCCCAAAGAGTGGTGTACAGCAACAGTGGTCCCTCTCCATAAAGGTGGTGCCTCAACGGATCCTGGAAACTATCGCCCATAAGCCTGACTAGCTTGGTCTGCAAAGCTATGGAAAAAGATCATCATGGACCTCATAAATAAAGATATTGGGGACCTACAGACACTGGATCCTACCCAGTTCGCTTTTGTTAAGGGCAGATCCTGCCTCTTAAACCTGGTTGATTTCTTTGAAACAGTCACCAAGGCCATTGATGAGGGGAAGGTGGTCCACACAGCCTACCTGGACCTCGCAAAAGCCTTCGATACAATACTCCACTCGGGCATTATAGATAAGCTCACCAGCTTAAATATAAACCCCTATGTCACTAGATGGATTGCAAACTGGCTCAAGGACAGAACCCACATGGTTAGAATTGCTGGAGCCATGTCAGACTCCAAACCAGTTGCAAGTGGGACCTCTCTTGTTCGGTATATATTTCTCGGAGGTACAGGCCAACACGGAAGGACTGTGGCTGACCAAGTTCGCAGATGACTGCAAACTGGGCGCCATAATCGACTCTCCAGCCGACACAAGCATCCTCCAAAAGGGCCTCATAGAAACAGACAACTGGTGCCAGAGCCATGGCCTCAAGCTAAATGCCAAAAAAGTGTATAGTCATCCCCTTTGGCAAAAACAAAGTGCCCACAAATTACCACATAGGTGGTAATCCATTAAGTACAGAAGAAGTAATTAGGGACATGGGGACCCAAGTTGATAGCAATCTCTCATTTGACAATCACGTGGCCAAAGTGGTTAGAAAAACATTTTATATAGCCCACCTAATCATGAAGGGATTCACATCTAGATCAGGGGAGGTCACCGTGCCTCTTTACTCATCCTCATCAGGCCCATAATTGAGTACAATGCCCCTTTTGGGATGTACCTTACCAGACACCTGCAGCAACTGAAAAGACCCCAAAAGTACCTCACCAAGAGGATCAAAGGGCTCAAATAGATGCCATATGCTGCCCGCTTAAAGAAACTCCAGCTCTACTCAGTGGCATACCGCCTGTTCAGAGGTGATCTGTGCCTGACGTATAAAGCCATGTCCAACCCAGAATTAATGGACATGCTGCACCTCAGAAAATCCAAATCCCATCGAGCTATGCGCTCAAGAGACTTGAACCTCAGCACTGAAATAAATAGGACATGCTGGGGGGATGGATTCATAACCCAGAGGCTCCCTTCACTCTGGAATAAAATCCCAGTCCAGGTTAGGCAGAGTCCCTCATTGACTCTCTTCAAGAGGAATCTTGATGAGTGGATGGGAGATCATAGGATTACCCTGGGTAACACTTCTGTGTCACTGTTAGACAGAGGCACAGTATACTAACCTCAAAAAAGGGCATAGCAAAATAAATTTAAAATGGGTGGCGAAAGCCAAACACATTCTGGCTAGGCTTATAAATGCCCTAGGGCAGATAGCTTAGTATGAACCTATGAACCTATGAACCTATGAACAACGGCCTATGGATATGCCCAATAAATGACCCCAATCCCCAAAGACACACACAGACTACAGCAGGCCAGGTGGTTTGATATAGGTTGTGAAAGCTAGGATGTCCAACACCACTATGCTGGTATTTAACACTGGGATCTGACGTACACTGGTATCCCTCCAACCGGCAATTTAGGTAGGTCCACACACTGACATGGAGTACCTGGCATACCAGTACAGTAGCGGCAGATGTGTACAACTGTCAGCTGTGCCCCCCCGTCCAACCTACACATGTGAGAGTCATGTGCACCTCCCACGGTGCTGTGTAAGACTGTGGATGCGGTTGGATGTCCCCCCACGCTATGCAGACATGTAGCAACTTTCAGTGCCACATGACCATTAGCTACCCTGCAGACACAGCATGACACCTGTCTGTGTAGAACAGAACGGTCGGCAACACAGTACTGACTATCTGGACATGTGACACATGCGATACAGTTGTCCATACTTGGCATGCTCACGCACATGATGGTATGATGGTAATGTCGGTCGACAACATGTGTAACAGTCATACTGGGCATGCTCACACACTGACACACAGGACAGCCAGGCATGCATACACCAGTGGTCCGGACATATCTGCCAGTACATTGCTATACTGTTGGATGACTGCACTACATGGTGTGTGTGTGGTCTATTGTCTGTACATATGCCATGGTCTATTGTTAATTCACATGAGCTATGTGCGCAGGGTATTGCTACCAACATGTGAGTAGGGCGGTTCTTTGTTTGCGGACCGACCAACGCCTTTGGATATGGACTGGGTAAGGCACATTCCAGCAGGTGGGAGCAGTTGTGCGTGGTTTTGCACAGTGTTAAGCACTGCTGATCTCTGGTTACAGCACCTTTTACCCGTTTAGACTCCACATTTCTTTGACAGTGCACTACTGGCATACTGGTAGACAAACACACTTACAGCAGCTCGCTCACCAAAATTTCTACTTACATCTGTCACTCACGCTGGGTGTGTGCGATCCCTTGTGATGCGTATTACATCAGACTACATGACTACAGTATTGGGTATGTCTAACCATTTATGCACGGCGCTCGACTATGCGGATTCGGGCGGCCTGTCCAGTGACGTAATCATATTATATGCGTGTTCCTCATATGATCTGCTCCCATCTGCCTGATACATGGGAACCGATACTCTGCAATGTTGACATGTGAATATGATTTTTTTAATGCAGCTGTCCGGCGAGTCATGCTACCGCATACCTACTGTACATTTTCCACCTTTCAGATTGCACGACGGGAGACTGTAGGAATAACACCTTTCCTACTTTGCATGGGACAGTCCCTCATTAGGCATATGTTATGTGACGATACTCTAGCCATTGCAACTGTCCTGATTAGGGGACATTCTCATATTCTACGTGTTTGTAGTGGTTGCTTGTTACAGGTCTTGCATACCTGACATGTCGATATGTTATATGTAGTAGCATAAGCAACTTTACAGCTGCTAGACTACGCTTTGATTTGTGCTGATATGTATATTGCTGTACTATGCATGGCTGTAGGTATGTTCTGCCCTGGTACATCTGACATTTTTACAGAGCAGGTCCCACTTTGGCCATTCAGAATGGTGGCGGCCCTATAGATCCTATATTTAGAGCTATCACATGTGTCAAGGCAACACATACCCACAGCCACGTGTTTCCCTTCACATTTGACTATTTCATTCTTTTATAGATACAATGAATATTATTCTGGACATCAGTTATAAATTCACTACAGGTATGCAATAGTCCTGTCAACAGATGTGACAGTTGGTTGGTGTACATATGTGTACGGACCTCTGTGATACTCGGGGACTAGTTTTTACAGTGACAGGGACAAGGCTATGACAAATCAGGGACAATCACGGATGCTTCTACCATATTAGTACTATTAACTTGGAACATGTTGACAGATTCGTATTACTACTAATTTTCTGCAGTTAAATGCATCTATTACTCTTCATTGTTGTAAGTAGTCATTCTCATTCAACACCTTTCCTCCAAACGTCACTGGCTTTGTGAGTGATTAAGAGGCTGGTCAGTTATTGTGCGAATGCTCTGACCATTGGTAGGGTTGACACATTGTCATATGTACAGATTGGGATATATTCTGGGGACACCAGATTGTTTAGGCCAACACATACCCACGGACAGTGTAGGTGTAGAACATTCATTAGTTTCCTAGCTGTGAGCCTATACCTTTAGCACTTTAGTTAGTCTGTTTCTTGTACAAATTATGTATTTTCTATCCTGACATGACTGCTTTAGGCAACTGTTACATGCAGTATGGTACATAGTTATTTCCTACAATCACAGGACATTTGGCATTGTATCATTGTTGGTCAGGACACGCCTACCCACACAGTAACTGTCCCTCACACAGTGGATCAGGGGGTATCCTGTTTACGTCAGTGCCTTCATCACCCTTTTTCCATGTGCCACTATGCAAATGTGTGCAATATATTCTCTCGATTATTCATGTCGGGACACGTGCGTCACGGGCAGGTGTTTGATCCTGGGTAGTAGGTTCTGCATGACCATGTAGGGTTGGACAGTCTCGTGCACCACTACTGCACATTCCAACTTATGTCCAGATGTCTACAGGACTGGACATCATGTCTTGATACCCATTCTAATGTTTACACAGGTTACTTATCCCATGAGGGATATCCAAAAATTTAACAAGACCGATACTGACCATTTTTCTGGCGTTACGAAAATGTGCTGGGGGTTTTACATGCAAGGGATACATAGTTTGCAATCCTGAAACTGCCTAGGGTGACACTACCTACTACATATGAGTAGTGGTCACTATGTGTAGATGTGGCTGCGCCAAACTAGTAGACCAAGTATGGCTGGATTTGGTGGACGTTCAGGTATGGGGGCGGGTTGTGTGCTGTGGAGGGGATGCTGGGTAGTCCATTATGCATCCAGATGTGTTGCATTTGATTTGGCCAGTTCCATCAGGACAAATCTGTGGGTATGTGCTGGTGACATTTCTGTACATTTGTATTGCACATTTTAAAATTCATATGTGGGATTGTGTTCTACAGTATGGCCTGGTTGTATTGCAGATGTGTATATATGTTCTTTGTGTTTCTTTCTGCTTCACCCGCTGCTCCCTCATACACCTCCAGTTCACCTATTCTGCATATGACACAGTCTCGCCTTTGAGGATTATACCATTACCCATCCCCCCCACACACATATTCCTGACACTCCATCCATCACTGCTTTGGTTGATGGCACATGACACGGTCAAGGTAACACATTGCATACACTACATATGTGAGGTACCTGTATGGTTGTGTGGACTACCCAGGCATGTTTCACCTTCCACATACTATACATCACACACATAGGTACACGCCTATACTTAACTTTCATGACATGGTTGGTACACCCGGGTAATACCCGTTCAACTGTGACACATCCTGACAAGTACGGCTTGGACCGCAGATGTGCGGATTTTGGCCGACTGTTCTGATCATTGGTAGGATGCCACCTTTTCCTATGTCCAGGATGGGATATATTCTGGACACATATCCGATTGTACTGGACAACACGTACCCACAGTCAACGCTATGGATAATACTGAAACTTTAAGCCTACATGTTGCCTTATTGTTGTAGCAGTTTATATGCTCCTTCTGTTTCGTTTACATGCTTATTCTATTTCCTGTCACATATGGTATGTTAAATATGGATATACCTATTGTATGTGACTATTACATGTGTTGTGGGATATAATTCTTTCAAACGGTTGCTAGATATTTATATTTATCGTGGTTTTTGTTATGGACACATCTGCCCAGCTGTGTACTCTCCCTCACAATATGGGTCAGCTGGTGACCCTGACCATTGGGCTGGATGTACCTATTGGTGGCATGCTAACATGATGCGTTTCACTTCCACTTGGTATAACTATCTACACTGCGTTGGACTACGGGCACACAGTTTTCAATGTCATTTGTTCGAGGGATAGGGACCCGTTATTCCCTACCGTGCATTTGTGTTTGCTTCTTCATTTTGTGTTCGCAGGAACTGTCTTGCATGCTTTGCATACATTTCAGTATCCACGGACACTGACAGATGTGATTACTATTGCTTGCAAATTGTTCTATGCAAGCATTTTAGGTTGCACGTCGACAGCTGACATTTCCACTCCTCCGTGCGGCACTTCGACACGCCCTATGCACTCGCGCTCATTACCTATGCACATGGCTATGGCGGCAGCGCACCTTCATTAATATGCATTTGACGCTACTGCACCATCTTCATGCCACACGGTCGGCGCAAGCCTAACGCTGGCCTTGCGCTGAGCTTTATAAATCCCGGGGTAGGTAAGAAAACCAACTTTTGTTTAGTGAGTACTCCTTTTGGTTTGGAGTTTTAATCACTAAATTTAATCCGTTTAACTTCGGATGAAAACCAGTAGCTGAATTTAGACCATGAGAGACAAGGCTGTGGAAAAAAGACCTCTTAGTGTGATTGCCAAAATCAGTGATTCAGAGACACATTAACTGCAATGAGGAAAGACCTCATTGTCAGATCATTTGCATGTATCTGAATCACAGGTTATTACTAAAACTGCTAGCAAGTGTTTTTCTACTGCACATACAGTAATCACTGCTGGCGGCAGATGCATTGCCTTAGCACAGGCATCCCCCCTCATTCCATCCCCCATATACATACATGCATTTGTTTTCAGAACATCCCGGATGTTGCTACTGTCCCTCATAAATCACAAATTATTACATTTTAGAAAATGCATCAGGATAAAAGACCTATTGTCAAGTTAACATTTTAAATGAATTATAATAATATTTAAAAGCAATACCCACTCAATGTAAGTTTTTAAGTGAATTAGAATAATGCTTGGAAATCTCCTTTATGTCATCTAGGATTCCCTCATGTCTTTTGTGCTATAAAAACTTTTATGCTGTTAACTTTTGAAGTGACTTAGGCTGGCCACGTTCCAAGGCCAGTTTTGTAGGATTTGCTCATTAGACAAAGGCAGACACACACATGCACAGACACACACACTTAGCATAGATTGAGCACACAGCCCCCTCACCCAATTGCATTCATGGACATCCTCACGTATATAAACACACACATAAACACACACACACACACACACACACACACACACACACACACACACACACACACACACACACACACTGCTACTGCATATCCCTTAACAACTAACTCCCCCTAGTGCAACCACCCAGGTGGGCACAGAGGGTCTATATCAGATTATCGACAGTTGAAAATGTTGAAGCACCTTTACTCAACATGAAAATGTTGAACGCTGAGTTTGTCGAATGGCCAACCGAATGGTTGGCCGTTTTGTCACACCTGCCCTTTCCCCGACTTTAGTGTGGTCTCAGAGTTAGAATATTTAGTTGGGGGGGGCAAAGCCCTCCACTTAAATACGTTAGTTTTTATGTCATGTTGTCTGTTGGCCTTCCAATTTCTTTCCCTTGGAAAGAAATTGGTGTTTTGGCTGTTCGACAAACTCAGCGTTTGACATTTTTGTGTCGAATAAAGGTGCTTTGACATTTTGAAATGTCGATATTTTGATATAGACCTGGGCACAGACTCACACACACACACACACACACACACACACAAACACACACACACACACTCATCTGAGACCACTCACATCTCTATAAACACTCACATATGCAACCACTCACTTGCACACATGCATACCCCCGAACACATTGTGCGCTACACTTCCTGCCACTTTACTCTAATGCAATCTTATCCATTGAAAGGAATGGGTGAATGCAAGCTTTTGGCAGTCAATTAACATGGCTGCTGATATATTTATGTAACCAAGCAGTTTTATGAATCGGTCTGCTTTGTAAAGCACTTACCACAGGTATTACTGGTGGAGAGCACATGGCCAATTATCATATGCTGCTCCCATTGAATGCATCATTACCATTTACAGTAGGTCATAGAGACATCCCACTGGGTGCTGCACATATTCAAGGTAAGCACTGCGGTAGGACTGTCTAAGAATTGAAAACAGCTTCCACCAGCAGTAAAAAGCACTTACTAATGATGGTAACATTTCTGAAAACTGGCCAATGATTATTGTTTTAAGTATCATGTTTAAGCAGAGCTTCTGATAAATAAAAACTGTGTTTTTACGTTTCATTGTGTATTCACTTTTTCTGCATAGATATATGTTGCAACCATTTCACTGTTTGATATTGTAATACATACTGGAAAGAATTGTCTTAAGATAGTATTTCAAAAAAGGCACCAGATTGTCAAACGGCAGAATTTACAACTTTCTATAGCCAAATCAGTAATATGAAATACAAATTACAACCCAGAAGCTATTAGCAGAATGAAAGACAAAAAAAATATTGTCTTTCAAAAGACATATTTGATCTCTTATCATGCCCTGAGCTAAAGCCCCTAAGGCATCCAGCTCTTACTTACCACATTCTTTCTTGCACGGGTTCCTGTGAACTGTCTTTATCTTGTCAGTTTGCGTTACATTTGAAATATTATACATGCTGGTTAACAAATTTACTTTCAATGAGCTACTTAAAGACATTATTAGAACAGCCATCTTTTACAGCACCACTACAAATTAAATGAACATGACTACTTTCTGTTAGCAACCAATGATTCTGTTTCTTTCATATGTTTATCATAAATATATAAAAGTTTATAGAAAGAAAGTTCAGATAATTCCAGAATGCAGTACAAATTAGAAAAACACTTAAGCAGTATTTAATATGGTACGTTATTGTCGTACATCTTATTCATCCACAAATCCTTTATAAAACAGTGGCAAGAATAGTACATAGTAAAGTTAAGCAACTTTACATTGCAAGTAATGAGGTATGAGCTATGTTGGCATACAAAAAATAGGACTTTATGGAAAAAAACATAATAAGAGTCAAAAATAATAAAACAATTCCTTAAGTACCTAATGAAGTACTCTTGAACTAGTTAATAGAGTCAGTGGTGCAACAGGTTGCGCACTTGCCTTTGGTGCTGGAAAATCAGAAGGCAGTTCTTCTGTTCCGACTCCAAGTGACTGGATTGCACAAACTATAGTGCCACAATCCTGAGTGTGTTGCCCTGGGGATGAGATGTTAAACCAAGGTCCCATCCATACCTCTAAACCCGCAGACATTGAAAATATGAAAAATGGCCCCTGAAAAATATCAACATCCAGCTTAAAATCTGGACATTTAAATAGCATACAATTTGAATACTAAATAACACATAACTCTTCCTGTTTTCAGTGGAAATGTGGGATACTACTCAAAATGCTTGTTTTAAAATATGAGAGAGACAAACATTATGGAAAAATATCAGAACATTATCAAAGAGACAGTGTGAAATGTGCGGACTTTAATGAAATATATTGCAAAAAAAGAAGGTTGATGATGTTGGTCAATGGTGATTTACACGTGTAGAACATTGCAGAAAGTGGCACACTGGTGCAATCATTAATATGTTTCTGCCTTATGGTACTGGATTCTGAATATTTGATTTCTTGAATGATTTCTATGTCTGGGCTGTCTTCATTATGTAGTTCACATGTTCTTTTGCCTGTGTTTACTTTTACTGCTTGTGTCATCTCCCTCCTGCATCCCACAGACACAGGTGTATGTGGCATAGGTAAAATGGCAGAGCTCATATTGCCTCTATGTGTATGACTGTGAGCATGCGCAATTGTATACATCTGTGTGAACATATTTGTGTATGATATATATATATATATATATATATATATATGTGTGTGTGTGTGTGTGTGTGTGTGTGTGTGTGTGTGTGTGTGTGTGTGTGTGTGTGTATAAATGGGTCTAGGACTATTCACTGAAAGCACATTTCACTAAAAGTCAAATGACTATGCACAAATCACTGAAAGCTCAATTCACTGAAAACTCAATTCACTGAAACACATATCACTGAAAGTTATATATGGCCTTTTCCCCACTGTTGTGTGACCCTGGAGTTAGTATATATAGTAAGGGGGGTGTGGGGGACACCGCCCCTCATATCGGGGTGTGTGGGGTGGGTAGACCCCCACATATTTTGGATATATATTAAGTTCAGAAAAGAGTAATTTATTGGAATTGCAAGTATCCATGTATATAGTTCAAAATATTTAAAATAGCTGGGGGGACTATGCCCCCCCTTACTAAATATACTAACTCCAGGGTCGCAAAACAGTGGGGAAAAGGTCAAATATAACTTTCAGTGAAATGTGTTTCAGTGAATTGTGTTTTCAGTGAATTGAGCTTTCAGCGAATTGTGCACAGTCAAATGTGTTTCAGTGAAATGTGCTTTCAGTGAATACTCCTAGACCCATACAGTGGATATAAAAAGTGTACGCACCCTTGTTAAAATGCCAGTTTTTTGTGCTATAAAAAAATGAGACCACAATAAATCATTTCAAAATGTTTCCTGCCTTTAATGTGACCAATAACCTGTACAATTCAATTGAAAAACAAACACATCTGTTAGGGGAAAAAAATAAAAAACTTACAATAAGCTGGTTGCATAAGTGTGCATACCCTTAAACTAATACTTTGTTGAAGCACCTTTTGATTTAATTACAGCATTCAGTCTTCTTGGGTACACATCTGTCATCAATTAAAGAGACTCTGATTAACCCCAAATAAAGTTCAGCTGGAGTCTATATTATAAACCTGAAAATCCTTTTGAGCGAATACTACAATAGCGGCACATATATCCTGAACCGCAAATATGCCGAAACCCCTTAATCGTGAAATTTAAAATCTCGAATCGTCATAGATGGCCAAGCCCATCACTCTCTACATACTACGTACCCAAACATAATAAATAAACCACATACATACACTAACCAAACCCTACCTCTAACCCTACACTAATCCTTACATACATTAGTATCTATGCACTTACCTTAACCCGCACCCTAACCCTAAGGTCCGTAACTATCGCACACTTACCCTATGGAGATATAACTAAACAAAACAAATAATCCACACACATACACTTAACAAAACCCTACTTCTAAACCTACACTAAACTTTACATACATTACCTAT